>NC_051183.1:75276082-75327066 GCF_013339695.2 Rhipicephalus sanguineus | reverse complement strand
AAATAACGTGCAAAGTTGGCTGGCAGTCTTGAAGGCAGTTTCACACGGATATGCGGACCTTTCGTGTGCTAACCAACGTGTGTAGCTTATTGCTGCTGCATAGAAAATATTATCCGAAATCCCAGGGGGGGGGGGGGGCAGCCGCCCCCCTTGCACCCCTCCGGACGCCCATGGAAATAATGTTAACTTGTTTCCTCCTGGTTACAAAACGAGCAAAGAGGGGAAGGAGCCAGACCAGATCTATGCATATAAAAGTTTAATTAGGAACGCGACATCGTAATTTAGTAAAATAACTTCATCTTTCTTGTTAAACAAATTCCTACCCAAGGGAACAAGAGGTGTCGGAAACTTGGATGACGCTTGAGCTTCGTCTTCAAGAGTAGAACGCGATAGCGTAACTGAGCGACGTGCGCATCGCATTGAACCGTGCCGCAAGAAAAGCAACATTGTGCGCGTAACATTGCCCGTTCGTACGATACTGGAATGTCCCACTGCAAGTACGGTAAGTGTGCCCACCACGCCATAGTTCTTCCTTTTGCAAATTGGTGAAACACCCTCTACACATACGTGAGGCGCCACGTGCAACTGTGCAACTGCGCAGGTTCGCACTTCGTGATAGGTAGTCGGCTTTAAACCACCCACGTTTTGCGCAATATGTTTTAGATGCGAAGCATCTTATGGAGAAATTGAAACCGGTGGTAGTGGTGGTGTGCGGCGTGACCACCCTTACTGCGCATGCGCAGAACCCTCTCCACACACCTCCTCTCCTGTCCCCTTCTCCAGCCCTCCCCGCTTTCTCCTCTCCACTCCCCCTCTGAAACGCGGGCTCGACATGCCGAAACGCTGCTTCGCATCGCCTCATGGTCCCCTTTAGCGGGAGATGGTGTGATTTTTTACACCATTCTTCCGAGCAATATTACATGCGTTAGGGAGACTCATCCACTACATGAAATGCTATAGCGTTTTTGTACGAAGCAGTGGTGGGCTCCGTAGTAGACACTTGCTTGCGACGCAGAAGGCCTGGGCTCCTTTCTCGCTCGGACCGAAGTATTAAGAGCGGAGCCGTTAAAGCTTTTCCTTGCGCCTTTTCTATCCAGACACGCTGGCAGAACATAGCATAGCCTTGCATAGTATCCTATAGCGAGGGGGTAGAAAAGGGAAGTGGGTGAGAAGGAGGGAAAGGAGGAGGGTAGGAGTGAAGCATAGCATAGAAATCATGAGAAAGAGAGAAATAGAGAGAAATGCAAGAAGAGAAAGAAAGGAATATAGAAAAATTTTAAAGAAAGAGAAGCAAGCGAGAATAGATAGAGGAGAGAGACAAAAATAGGAAGAAAGAGAAAGACAAAAGAGGAAAAATAGAAAGAAAAGAGAGACAGAAAGAAAGGAACAGAAATGGAGACGAAAAACACGAAGAAAAACAGATATATGATAGAAAACCGAAGAAACAGAGGAAGAATGAAAGAGAAAATTAAGAGGACAGAGGCGCCTGCCCAGCTCCGCACTTTCTTCAGCTTGCCACCCCTTGTGCGAAGCTGCCTTTTGTATTTATTTATTTATTTATTTGCACCTATTTCGAATTTTCGCGCGCTTACAACCAACGACGCAAACGCCGCAATTTCTGCGAAACGAGCTCCTTAACGCTATCGAGTCATAATATTGCTCGCAAACGGCAGTTGCCCTCTCTTGTCCTACTCGCATCTCTTAACCAATGCTCGTAAAATTATCGTCAGTCATACTTTGTCATCTGCAACACGATCCCGACTATCTCCGATTTAGCCTGCCTTGCGCGAGCCCACTCCGTTTTATGCCGGGAAACTTCGTATCGCCTCAACCTAACTGCGCCGTCCTTGGCGGCGTTTTCCATCCTTCGGCATACATTCCGTTGGTCTAACTAGCCACCGGCTATCTGTCCTTCGCATTGTGACCAACTTTTTACACATGAGCTGTTTAAGCCGGCTGTAAAAAACTTTGGTGTCCGCAGAAAACCGCAGGAGGGTATGCGCCACAGGAATTGGGCAAGCCCCACTACCGAGTACAGCAGGTGCGGGCGTTAAACGAAAACTGCTTCACAAAGTAGAGCACGTGAAACACGCGAAAAAGAAAGAAGAAAGAAAGAAAGAAAGAAAGAAAGAAAGAAAGAAAGAAAGAAAGAAAGAAAGAAAGAAAGAAAGAAAGAAAGAAAGAAAGAAAGAAAGAAAGAAAGAAAGAAAGAGCAAAATGAGAGAGATCAAGAAAGGGAGAAAGAGAGAAAGAAGAAGAAGGCGATAGGATGAAAGAAAGAGAGGAAAAGAGAGATAAATAATGGAATAAAGACTTATTTACTACCCGTATCGCGTGGTTGCAAGCTGAGGGTCGATGCAGCACGTTTGGCCTCGCTTGTCTGCCTATGCGATGACGGCAGTCAGATTGCGAACTCTACATATGCTGTTTAATCCCCGAAAAGTTCGTCTTCATAAAATTTGCGAAGTTTACTTTAGCAGTTCCGGGGTTGATATAAAGATAGTGAATGTTGCAAAGATTGTAGCATTGTAAAGATTGTAAACCAACACGCGGAGCGCATCCCCGCCTTGCCCGAACCGTGCCAGGCCGGTATACGCCACACTAGATAAAATGCCGGCCTGTTAAAGCAGTTACGCACCATATCAGCAATCCTTTATCAAACATACGTAACGTCATTTTTGCGCAATAGCGTTAAACAGCCCGTCTCGCACAAATTCCGCCGTCAGCGTCGGCGTTGTCCATAAACGGAACATCGCGATTTATAACAGAATTAAGATCGAGGGATCGAGCCGGAATCGAACCCAAGCATTCTGCTTTGCAGGGAGGTGTTCTACCACAGCGCCACGCCAGTGTTTGAAGATCTACAGGAAGAAAAAAAACATGCAGGTGTTATGTTGTGCGATGATTCGCGTAAACACATGTAATATTACTTGGGGGAAGGGTCTAATCGCGCCAGTCTTCACACAGTGTGAACAATGCAACCAGTGGGTAGTCTAAAGCATGGAGTTCCCTACAATGAGTAGTTTTAGAATAGCTTACGCTAAGTTAGCGTTAGCGTCTGCGGCCCGTTATTTCCGTCACTTAATGGGAGCCCGCAAGCTGTGTGCGTACGACGCATACGCAGTTGCGCGAAAAGCTAACGCAAAGCTTTGCGCACGCTCTTCTAAAACTGCCTAATATTTACTAGGAGGGGAAGTCTTGAGCTGCGATCGTTCAGCCATGATAGGAGTGATGGGTAGTAGATGGATTTGCCTAATCTTCGTGCTTGCGGCTTCGAACGCACTTGTGGCTTTGTTTGTTGTCGTGTTTTGGCGTTTGTTTCGGATAAATGAATGGATCGTTCTGAACTTACTTTGTGAGCTGATTTGAATTGGTGAGCCTAAAAACTCAAGGGGGGTAAGTGAAACTGCTGAACAATTGCTGAACTTCGTCTTGCGACAAAGCAGCTGCAGGCCACACGGAGCCAAACGGAGCCGAAAGCTTAGACAAATCCGTGTACCACCAATCATTCCCATGCGGGCTGAAGCGCCATGCGTTGCAGCTCCCGTAAACACTAGCGCCAGATTCCCGTCTAGTGTATTATTCGGAAACCGTATGGTCTAAAGGGCCACACATCGGAGCTCCGCCATAACTGATCATATATAATCAGCTACAGCATCAACAAAGTGTGCAGACGTCTAGTGCGCGTATTCCCTCTAGGGGTGCCTAGCGGGCACTTCTCAAAATGGTCAATTTGCCTAGCACGCAGTGGACACTTCGAAACTGTATTTGTAGTATGTGCCCTAGAACAGTTTCCAATGGCTAATGTCCTTCACTCGCGACACTGTGGAGGCATCCTCCGAGAAGCGATGCCTGGCAGGCGAATGAGAAGGCGATGCGAACGGGCCCCGTTTACGCTATCGCGTTCCACTCTTAAATGCGAAGCTTTTACGTTTTCCAAGATTTTGTCACTCTGTGTGTTTCCTAATTCACTGAACATTCCAAGAGTAACAGTTATTTTAGAGCGCAGCTCTTAAACGCCCGTTCCTGCGTTGAGCGGCGTCGCCGTTGGCTGGCGTCGGCTGCGTAACGGATAGAGCAAACGAGGACTAAAGAGAGCCAACGCGGAGACTGTCGATATCACGAGCCACTGGTCGCTAACCTCTCTTTCTTCCTCCGACACGCGCGCTGGCTCCTCGGTCGAAGCTTGGGCTCATGCAGGGCTGGCGCGTGCACTGCAGCTGGCTTCGCTTGTAACGGGGCTGTCGGTGTTTCGCTTGTTTCGCGACGCCTGGAATGCACAGAGTGGTGTGCGTAGCACCGGAGCGCTGGCAGTTTCTGTGGAAATACGTAACGCACGTTACACTTCTACAACGGTGGATAGCCAGAACTTCAAGCACTGTTGCCGTTGCTCCAACACGACGCTGCGCTCAGAATTCGCACTAGGCAGTCTCGTAACCGTCGGAGAATTCTCTTAAAGGAAGCTATAGAAATGACATAAAAAAAGTACAGGCCAATCTCCGTACTAAAATTTTTTGCAAAAGCTTTTGAGAACATCATGATCGCACGAATTATGAATATCTGCACTAAAAATAATGTACTTTGACAAACAATATGGCTTTCAGAAGAAAACGAACTCCAGTGAAATGGCGCTTCTATCAAAGAACAATATTCAAAAAATGCGATGGTACGTTATCTACTCTAGGCTGATCAATAGTTCTTCCGAAGGAGGTGTCGCTGGAGCCAACGTGTCGGCAAGCAGACAAGTGTGTGTGCCTCTGTATATATATATGCGTGTGTGTGTCTGTGTGTGCGTGCGTTTCTGCGTGTTTGTGCGTGTGTGTATGGGTGTGTGTAAATTAGGTTTCTTTGTCATTCTTTTTGGTTCAACGGAAGTGGAAGCAAGTTTGAATAGTAGCAGGATTTCAATTTCGGTATAATGCTAGTGATAACCTGTAAAACATGTTACGTTTTAAATTACTATACTTCGAGCATATAAGCCGATATAACAAGCTTTTATGCTTCAAAAATGATGAATCGATGTTTATGTTCATTTAAGCTCGAATTGAGGCTTCGCGGCAGTGCGGATTTCCCCTGGAAATGTGTATTCGCGGCATAGCACTCTTCTACTGCAGTGAAAGCAACTTTACAGGGGGCTTACATGCGGACTGCAGTAAAACCTCGGTGATACGATCACGGCTCGTACGAATTTCGGGGTGATACGAATTTTTCTGTGGTCTCGGCCAAGGCCCATTAGCCTGCAATATATTGGTGTATGGTTGTTGCGAACCGATTTGCACCATGCGACGTTTGATACGAACGTACGCTAGCGAACACGTGCGAAAAGGTGCTGCCAGCGCGGTCGCGGAAGACGCGGCAGTCGCGCGCGGGCGCGGGCATGCGCGCTGCGAGACCATCAACGGTGCGTCGTTGCCTCCGAGATAATGCGCGCGAACATTGAGGCCATTATGCGCCTTCGCGTTTAGATTACAGATGACGTTGACGTCGCGCTTTTTTTTTCGACGCGTTGACGCGTGCTCCTGTGCTCGAGGCAGCAGCGTCTTTGTACTGTGTTAACACGTGCCTGCCACGTCGATTGTATGAAACAAGACTGAAACTTGTGCTGCGGGTCTGTCATAAAGTCCCATGAAAGGTGGACGAATACGCCAAGAGACGAAGCGGACGGTCTTGGCGAAGCAGCTTGGCCTCTATCGCGTGCAAAGAGCTTCTCAAGTCACTTTCGCCGCAGTACTTTGGTATTATGCAAAAAAGCGTAGTAAGATTAGGAAGGGGCTACTAGCGGTCACGGTGCACAACACATCGGGTTCATAATTACACACGCGCGCATGCATCGTATATTTACGAGTGCAAGTATGATCATTGGCGTCTAAAAACTTGACTGACAATCATTCACAGCTGTTGATGACGTGCCGCGGCACTGAGAAACACCAAATCAAAACGTATGCCAACTTTCTTTTGTCGCATACTAATTTTTTATGTTTTCTGGTGATACGAATTTCGGATGATACGAATATTTTTGGTAACCCCCACGACACTCGTATCACCGAGGTTTTACTGTAATATACGCCTATTCATTCATTTCGAATACTTCGAAATTTCCAATAATTTAAATTCGAATCGAAGCGAATTCGAATACTGCAATATACGTTCGAATATTCGATGTTCTCGAATATTCGCACAAGCCTAGTGTAAATAGATGGGTGAGTGGGTGGATGTGCGACGTCTCCTGCCCGATACGTCGCTCATTTTTCTAAATTCATTCGCTTTAGCGAAAAGCATACTATTAGCACCTTTAGTGCTAAATAGTAGCATCTTTGCATCTTTAATACTATTAGTAGCATCTTTGTGCTCAACACTGTGCAATGTATATTTGCTTCACTGTTATTCTTTAAGCACTGCATTTGTGTCATGACATGTACTTATGATATTTAGTTGCCCCCCCCCCTTATGTAATGCCTTGTTTAAGGCCTTTAAGGGTTCAATAAATGATGATGATGATAGCACCTAAACAAGAGCGCAAACGTACGTACGGTTCTTTCCCGTCTCTTTACCACGACGCACAACGCGGAGCCGCGTCTCGTACATTTTTTTTTAGAGGGGGTGGGGGGGGGCTTTTTTTTCCTCTTTTCTATTTATTTTCGTGCAACAGAGCGTCTTCCTATTACCTAAAGACTTGATTGGTGTCCTTTTGTTTCAACGATACGTTACTTCCCAACCAGACACACTTCTGTCGGATGTTCACCGTTAAATATCAATGTTGTTTCGCGCTTTCGGCATCAGCTTCCGACTTTCACCGACAGATGGCAGAACCCAACCGTCTGTACGCGCAAGTTTCGTTTCTGCTGTTTCCAAAGCCAGTGAACCGCATGTGAAGTCGGGCCTAGCCCTCTGCTGTATCGGCCGCTGCAGTTCTCTTTTTTTTTTTTTTTTTTTTTTTTGAGCGTGTGTGTGCAGTCGCGTCGTCTGTGTATCCCCGACCCCAAGAGAGGAGCTCGGTGTTTTAGCCAGCGCTGTCAGCGCCTGGCATTGCTGTAGCCAGTGGCCGCGACAGTTGTTGCGACCACTGTGGCCCGTACGTCTTGCCCTACGATACATCTTGCGAGATGTTACCGCGATACAAGTACAAGATACCCAAAGAGTATCTGAAATAGTATCTAAGATACATGTGTCTCTGATACTGCCAAGCACTAGCTAAAAGCATGCTATTTGCACTTAAACACAGGCGTAAAATAATGTACTTTTTTTTTTGTCGTGTCTTTACCACGACGCGCAACGCAGCCCCCGGCCTTTGTATCTCTCATAAGTTGTATTTCTTTGTATCTCTCATAAGCTGTATTTCGCGCAGTTTTAATTAGCTGCCAAGTCCTACCGACAGATGGAAGCACCAAGCCGTCTGCGTGCGCAAGTTTCGTTTCTGCGAAATGGCTCACCAAGCCAGTAATCCGCATACGAAGTCGGGTCGAGCCCTGTTCCGTATCGGGTCGGGGTTATTTTATCTTGGTTTTTTTCCTTGGGCGTGTGTTGCGGTCGCGCCGTCTGTGTATCCCCACACCCGAAGGGAGGAGCTCGGTGTTTACGCCAGCGCTTGGAGCGCCTCGCATCGCTGTAGCCAGTGGCCGCGACAATTGTTGTCACCACTGTGGGCATTGCCGATTGAGAGCGCCTGCCCGGCCTTGAGTAACCGTCCGGAATCCGGCATCGCATGGCCTCGGAGGATCACTCGGCGTCTCGGCGTCGCATGGAGGAAGTTTCGACGAGCTGACACGCCGTGGGTCTGGTCGGTAGTCGGGTACGTCGTTTTTGTGATCTTACCCCCGCGTTACTCTATGTTTACATTGGCGAAATATCGGGGCGATTTATCCACCGCCTTACGTATGCCGCGCGATTATCGCGCTCATCAAATCGCCGTATCTTTTTTTGCTTTTCTTTCGCAGACAAATTCGCTTTGCAAAACTTCGCGTTACGCTATGTTTGCATTAGCGACAGAAATCGCGGCGATTTGCCACCGCCCTACTCATGTCGCCCGATATCGCGCTCATCAAATCGCCATGCTTTCTGTGTTTATTCTCCGACGAAGTCGCTTTGAAAAACAGCGCGCCTGTTTCGATACGATTGTAGAGGTGCTGCGGCATGCTTTGAGACGTTCGTGCGACTTTAACCGCTTCATGACCTCGCACACAAGCACACATTATCTTGCCTAGAGATAAACAAACAAAAAAAATTCCTCGTGTAAATATTAGTATCACGTGTTTCTCAACTGGACTAAAGCTTTCGGAGCAGCGACAGATTGACTTCAGGAGCGGATATGTTGTCATCGATGTTGACTTGACAACCCAGCATGTGGGAAGTCAAAAGAACTACTTGTCCAAAACGGATAGGTTTCGCGCCCTAAATTGAACCATTTTGCAATCGATACATACAGGTTGACTCATACACGTGGTTGTCATCGATGTTGAGTTACACCGTCCGGCTTGGGTAATTCTAAAAACGCCCCGTAAACAAAAAAAAAAAAAAACGCGCTTCGAAACTGACGCATTTGAAAACTCTGAAAGAATTGTGAATTTACCGCGTATGTTGTCATCGGTGTTCAAATGACGACTGTGCCTCTTATAGAATGATTGTGCGACGTTATTATACTCGTATTCTTCTAAGTATACATTCGAGAAACATTAACGTAGGACGAGTCGTGAGTTAGGCGCCATTTTTTTTTTTTCTTTATCGTTGAGGAAATCCGCTCACGTCCTGAATCCTCCTTCGCGGCGCAACTAGTGTCGTCTGAAGCGCATCCTTATGACACAATTTGTCAGGGAGTCTATTGCATTGGGAACCGATTTGCATGGTTGGTATACACGCCGTAACTTTACGGCTAAGGTATTGCAAGCTAAGCGACGAGGGCGCGGTTTCGAATGCCCAGCCACTTGCGGACGCATTTCGATTGGCGCGCGAAACGCAAGAGCACCCGTTTGTACTTATATTTACGTGCCACGTTAAAGAATGTCCAAGTGTTCAAAGCTAATCGGGAGCTAATACTAACCACACTGCGTACCCACATAATCATTATCGTGGTTATCGTACGTATGGCAGGGTGCACCGAAGTTACAGTTTAAAGGTCATAGCGGATAAACGCAGTTCGTGAACACAATAGTGTTCATAACACTAAATGTGCGATCGTAAAGGTATCTCTTGCAGTTCAGAACGCCACGTTCACATTGGTACGTTAAGAGTAATCGTTCATTAAACATGATTTCTGTGTTTCCTCTCATATTGCTCAGCACTGTATGTGTGACGATGGCATTACGACACGTGCGTAGTACGTACAATACTTCATACCTATGTATTGTACGTAATTAATTTTGTGTCCGTATCGTACATTTCGCATGTTTTTTTTTTTTTAAACTCGACTTTTTTTTTTTTTGTTAGGCTGACTTATTTCGCTCTCATTCGTACATCCCATATTTTGTACCGTTCCATTGCCTTGAACTTGTTTACTTTAAATTTTAATTCATTTGGCTTTTTGGTTCCCTTCTTACTGAAAAAAAAGACAGAAAAGTTAAATGTCTAGCTTCATTTTTGTCTCTGGAACGTGTTGTTTTTCGCAAATCGACAGACCTTGCGTGGCAGGCTTGGAAATCTGCGACGGAAAAGCGGCATTTTTGTTTGTTTCTTTATTTAGTCGCTTAGATAAAACGCGACGATCTTGGCGCAACAGCTGGGAAAACTCGCTGCATGCGCGCGATTCTACTTTTTTTCCCTGTCGTATTGTATTCTCGCACAAAAGTGTTTTCTTTTTTTCGGTCGTAAACGTATGCATGCTCTTACTGCTTTTAGAAGCAAGATTGTCTGGTCTAGATTTGGACTATCGTGTGTGTACATGGGGTGTTTCTTTTGTTTTGTTTTTTCGCAGACTGGCGAAAAATTCTTAAAAAGTTTGCAATGAACGAAATGAAACGTCTTTAAAAGTAAACCGTCAAGCGTTGGCGTCGGAGAGTGTGCTCGAGCCTCCCACCACCGCAGTCGCGGCGCCTGTGCTGTTACTTCGCGGTTTTACGTCTCAAAACCGCGATATGATTATGGGAGACGCCGTAGCGGAGGGTTCCGAAAATTTCGACCACTTGGGGTTCGTTAACGAGCACCTAAACCTAAGCACACGGGCCTCCAGCATTTTCGCCTCCACCGAAAATTCGGCCGCCGTGGCCGGGATTCCATCCTGCGACCTGCGGGTCAGCATAGCAAGCACCATAACCATGCATTATACCACTGTGGCGGGTTGCTGTGTCACTTGAGGCGGACGCCCATAACTTTTGAAAACACTCGGATTACTCGTTCATTAATAAATATTCACCAATCAGTCTTTTGATTTAAGTTCACAGGAGGAGCGTAGCCAAAAATCTTTTTCCCTGGAGGGGGTATGAGGTTTCTGACCCCCCCCCCCCCCCTTTAGGTATGTTCGTACGTGTGTTTGCATCTGTGCGTGTATATATGCACATAAAAAAAGCTTTAACCCCCCACCCCCCCCCGGCCTACGCCACTGCCTTAAAGCGTACATTGCAGTCCCATGGAAGCCGCAATGTTTGCGAAGCCCTCCGCATTCAATATGAGGTTGGCGCGGATTTCGAAGAAACGACCCATTAAAGAAGCCGTAAAAACACGGTGTTGTTTCCTTTGGCTTCTTTAACAAAATCTAGTTTTGCCCATCACAGTACCAAGTTTACTAGATATCAAGTAAAACCATACTTTATATGCACACATGAAGTATAACCATGTTTTACCCGCTGCAGTGGTCTAGGGGTTATGGCGCTCGACTGCTGACCCGAAGGTCGCTGACCTCGAACCCCCCCCGCAGCTACGCCAATGCTCCGGTGGTAGAAATTTCCGTACCCTCCACTACGGCGTCGCTCGTAACGTAAAAAACCTAACAAACATTGTTATGGTTGCGCAGAGATTTTGGGCAAGATTAAGCGCAGGACAGACACTCACGACGCCTTGATACACAGAACAGGTGCTATCGTGTCTCTCCGAGATATGGAATACGCAGGGACTGTCATTCGTATCCTATTTTTTTTTTTTTTTTTTACAGCGAAAGCTGTTATGAGATCATTTCACCGGCCGTTTTTGGCGCCGTAGTTGTCCGCCGCCGCCGCCGCCGCCGGTGTCCGTAACCAGTATCGCTCGAAATAAGAAAAAAATTCCAGGATGGAACGAGGTTCGAACCTGGACCTTCTGCGTGGGAGCCCAGTATTCAACCTCTGAGCCATACCGGTGCTTGAAACTGCTTTGCAAAAAGGTCCTATACAGGCTTCATGTCGGGAAGGAACCACATTAGCATATGCAATATAGCGTCGTAGAAGAGTAAAATAAGCACCAAGCGCCGCGCAACGCGAATTCTATAGGCGTCACACAATGCGAATTGCGCAACTAGTAGCTTGTTGAATGCTTCCAACCCATTACAAAGGGATCTGCCATAATTCTTCGTCGTTATCAGGCACAGCATCAACAAAGTGCGCATAATGCCTTACATGCTTTAAGCAGGTATTACGGCTCTCCGTAGAATGACGAAAAATGGCACAGTGCCTGCTGCCCTACTTCTCAAAAATGACAATGATTTATAGCGTAGTGTGTTCCTCGCAGGTGCACTTGTATTGGTTGCCAAGGAAGCCCATAAGCGCATGATCCATTTACTCGGGGCCTCAGTAAAATTACAATGATTTAGAGCGTAGTGGGTTCCCCGCAAGTGCACTTGTATTGGTTACCAAGGAAGCCCATAAGCGCATGATCCATTTCCTCGGGGTCTCAGTAAAATTAGAATGATTTATAGCGTAGTGGGTTCCTCGCAAGTGCACTTGTATTGGCTGCCAAGGAAGCCCATAAGCGCATGATCCATTTCCTCGGCGTCTCAGTAAAGTTCTTCGCCCCCCCCCCCCCGTCTCTCTCCCACGTCAACGTATGTTATACAGCATGACGGGAGAGGGAAATAGCGACCGGGCGTCACCCAATGCAAATTACATAACTGGTGGGCCGTTTAAAACTTCCAACCCATTAGAAAGGGTTGAGCCATAACTCTTCATCGTCATCAGTCGTCGCGTCAACAAAGTGCACATAATGCCTTACAGACGTGTAGCTGGTGCCTCGCTTCTCTGCAGAATGACGAATAATGGCTTAGTAGGTGCTTCCCAACTTCACAAAAATTGTGATTTATGGCGTAGTGGGTACCTTTCTAGTGTACTTGTATTGTAGCCCCAAGAGAGCTTACAACGACTCTAGAAACGCCGTTCTTCCAGCTTTCGCTGTTACTGTGCTGCGGTTTCAGCGCAGGCCTGGCGTTTTTTTATACAAGTACCTCACGGGTTCCACGGGGGAACATTTAGTGAGGGGGGGGGATACATTTTGTTTTGTTTTACAAAGAGCGATCAATGCAAATGCAAAGTGAGGAAAAAAAAGAAGTAAACAATATGCTTGTATACACGAAAAGTCTTGGCTGCGCATATTGAAACAACCAAACGAGACGGCAAACAATAACATTATACAATTCGAACCATCGTACATAAGTATATAACACAACTGATGTCATATTTTTCAATGAAAGCCACAAAGTAATGGGGATAAAGCGTTACACAATGTTAAAGGCGATTTATCCGGATTAAGAATCAGAAACTAGCCGCAGTACATAGATAAGACATACACTTCTAGTGCTCAAGAGGCAGTTTTTCAAGCAGCCTCCTAAAGATCTCGGTCTCTTTGACGCTAGCTATATTCTCAGGTAGATTGTTCCACAGCACAATGGCCCGTGGTAATGCAGATAAATTAAAGGCGTTAGTGTGACCGTATAGACGCTGAAAACTGAGGTTATGCTGCAAACGACGGGAACATCGATGAGGTTTGAGATATATAGATATGGAATACGCAGGGACTGTCATTCATATCCCTAGTTGCACAGGATAGCGCCTGTTCTGTGTATCTCGGCTTCGTGAGTGCCCGTTCTGCGCTTCATCTTAAGGTAGCTAAAGGAGTTCGCGAAGCCTGATGCGTGAATTTTTCTTTCTTTGTCTTTTTTTTCTTGTTAAAGGGACACTAAAGAGTAAAACGATTTTTCTCATATTAGTAAAGTACACTTTCACGATGCCAAAACCACCACGGTTGCTACGAGAAGACGCTTAGTAAGCGAAAAAACGCGCAAGAACAAAATGTGGGTGGCGACGCCACCTTGAAGTTTCCGCTTCATTCGCCATGACGTCACATGTTTTGACGGCGCCTACTTAGGACTACGTAGTTCCTAATCGGTAAAAATGAAGTGCATCGTCCTCTGAAGGGGCCATAGACTTAACATACCAAGTTTGAGGTAATTTTGTTGAGCCAATGGCGCCAAAATACCATAAGTACACTTTGAAACCCGTGACGTCACGTGAGGTTTGGGCGCGAAATTTAAAAATGAAATTTTCAAGCTGATTTTCTCATCTATTAATAAACCTATGATGGCAAAATTAACAACATTGGAGTTCTCAGAGCACAATTAATCGGTCTAAACCAATTGTTTCTCTTTAGTGTCCCTTTAACCGGTGTTGGCGGAGCGCTAGACGGCGGCGGCGGTTTGCGACGGGTTCTCATCGTGATGTCTGATACGTTGTTCATGTTTCTTCGTTGTTATTTATTATTATTTTTTGTTTTATCTTCGAAGAAGCCGTGACGGCGGCGCGCGTCGGAGTTGCACTTTCAAGGCCGCATCTCCTGGCACGGCCGCGTCTGTGTGCGCGAGCTCCTTTCTCACTCGCCTTTTTGTGATCACGCTTCTTTCGTGGCTTGTTTGCGCAAGAAGCGCCGACCCGCTAGCGGAACGAGTGTATTGGCTCGTAATCCTCTGCGCGAAGATCGTCAGAAAATTACGTGTTTGCGAGTATACGTTGTGTTCCAGGGCCCGTAGCTTTCAGCCCACTTTCTCCGAGAGGATACACGATCGCGTCCGATTACGATCATTTCTGACCGAATTCCGAGTACCGTATTAGATCGCGCAGTAGCGGCATTGGCTTATGCTGGCTACGTGACGTTCCAACTCTTTGCGACACGGTGTCTTCATTTGTACAAGCAACTTGCTTTTGCCATTTTCGTGGACTTTTCAGACGAACACTGAGCTAATGGTAAGCTAAGCATTCTTGTTGCTGCAAGTTTTTTTTTATAGATAGTGTTCAGGAGATTTTGGCACTTTTGTCTAGCGCCAGCTAGTCCTTTTCACAGATGATAGTAAACGATAAAGAAATAAAAAAAAAATAAGAAATTATCTAGACAGAGTTCATATATACTCCATTTACATAAAAACACACACACAATATACAGTCTCGTCACATAATAGTATAGTTCACATAAAATGTAATCACACGAACACTGCATATGCTCTAAATAGCACGAAACTTCCAGTCACATAACCAGGGGCGTAGCCAGAAATTTTTTTCGGGGGGGGGGGGGGTTCAACCATACTTCATGTATGTTCGTGCGTGCGTTTGTATGTGTGCGTGTATATATACGCAAGCAAAACTGAAAAATTTCGGGGGGGGGGGGTTTGAACCCCCCAACCCCCCCCTTGGCTACGCCCCTGCACATAACAGTACTAAAATTCGTAAATTCCAGTCATATAGATACAAAATGAGTATGCACATGAAGCGACACGTGCGCACAGTCAGGTGAAAATATATGCATGAAAAGAGCTTTTGAAAGTTTTTCTCTATGATTTCCAAGTATGTCACTTCTTTCTAGGAACTTTTTGACTGCTACTAGTGCACGTTCTTTTATACCACTTTTGACTGAAACACTTTGCTACACACGATCGCTTTGGTTAAGTCTGTACCGTGTTTAACGAGACGTTGAACGCGTGGCGTTTCGGCAGGAATTTCAAATTTTTTTGTACCTTATTCTGGAATGGTCGTTGCCAGCGGATAACTACCGCAATGTAATTTTAGTGGGTCGTTGAAATGGGTTTACGACGAAATATGCATCTACGGCTGTACAATAACTAGATAGTTATTTACGTTGTAATTACAATTAATTGCTTTGCAATGCGCCACAACTTATTCTTGCACCTCCTATTGCTTTAATTGTGGGCCCCATGATCTTGGCATCGAATTATGTAAATTTCACGCATTTATAGACATTAGATCATAATGCATGGCCTAGAGGGCTAATGTTCGCTAATCTCGCCTGTGCATTGTTGTAGAGCGGCAAGGTAATCTGCCTTACATGCGATCCATACATTAATCTTAAGAAGAATTGAAACATTCCAGAGATAAGCTATTCGTTTGATTCATTCCGAGTTAAAGCGCACCGATCCGACCCTACACCGCTAAAAATGGCAACAAATATTCCTTTACTGGAATCCCGGACGCAGTTATTTCGCCCGAATTTTTGCAGAAACACTAATCAATTCTACGTTATCCGTAGACCCCGCGTTTTGTGTATCGTCCTTGTCAACAAGTCGTACGCCTCACGATCACGCAGAATTTATTGTTGCTACTGTGGCTCAGCGGTTGCGATGCTCGGCTACTGATCTGAAAGGCGCGGGTTCCTTCGCGGCTGCCGCGGTCGCATATCGATGGAGGCGAAACGCCAGAGAGCCATGTAGTGCAGGTTGAGTGACCTATAGTGGTTGACATTATGCGGGACAAGTGTCATGTAATTCTTGGCCCTTTGACCTCGTCCAAGTGCGCTATTTCACCTATATGGTATGACGATCAATCACCAACTCTCACTGCTTTCAACCTTATTATGCGGCGTCTGTTGCTGCGGCGTCTGTCATTGCCCGAGTCGCTTTGGGACGTTGAGCCCTATAAACAAGAACCGGGAGTAACGAAACTGAGCAATTGAATTACTTTTTCCGGCAATGAGTAATGTTATCAATTACTTTGTGGGCTGGTATTATAAATGCAATAAACTACTCCTAGTGGGCAAATTAATAAAAATTACTCGTTACTTTCCCGATTACTTTTGACTAAAATACAACACGTCCGCTTCCCTTGTGGCATGAAAAAATGACCAATAAGGAAAGAAAAATTACAAAGACAAGTTAATCTGAGTGCGAAACCTTAAACGTAAGACGAGGCCGACCCATAAAAACGTTGCCGTTACTCGCTTGCTAGAGAACCCTGCTTGAGGGACTTTCGTTTTAAAGTAATTTCAAAGTAATTTCATTACTTTTCAAAATGAATAGCAATCTATTGTCACTAATTTTGGCCAGCTGTAATTTGAAATGTAATTTATACATTAAAATTCTGGAAAGTAATTAGTGGTCTAATTTAACTGCATTTTGGGAGTAATTTTGCCATCTCTGCCATAAGCAAAGCAAGACAAATATTTTCTGTAATGAAACCTCTCCCTCTCTCTCTATCAGAAACAGGGTAGAGCACAAAAAATGCAAAAAATTATAAAATTGCGAGAGTGACAAACACACGAAGGGGAAAAAACGTGTGACATCGAAGCGTAATCTAAAAACGCCCCCCAAATGGACGGGAAACCGACGCCTTTTTAAGATGACTCAGAGATGGGAAAAAGAATAAGACACAGCCGCATGTTATTTATTAGGCGTAGCTTCCTTTTGTTCTGAATTCTATTCCAGCAAACAAAAAAAGAAAACTAGACGCGTTTTCTTTGAAGTGAAGAAATTTCTGAATGACACGCAGTTCTGTTCATCTCCACTACATTCGGCGTGTGGTCGGGTGTTCACATTGTTTAATCCGTCTGCGTCAGCACAAGTTTTCTTATCATTAGACAATTTTAGATGGGCGTCCCGGATTTCCAGCTGAAGCTATCTATTGATAAATCTTCGCGGACGTTCTGCTTATTGTTAGATACGAACTGCGCACCATTGCAGCATCCAGCTTTTCAGCGGATAAGTGCGGCATTCCCACAGAGGCAGGGGAGTGTGAGTCATCCCCAGAGCGACGCCTTCGCGCCAGAGCCGAGGTGGTTCGTATTCCACGTTCATCGATCCTGGGACGATGGCCTCACCGGGATGCAACATGATGAAAAGGACGCATTGCATCTCTAGGCGCGCGCTCTTACACGCAAGAGTGCAGTCCACCGGCAACAAGGCTCTGGGTCTCCCATTGGCCGAAAGTGACGCCACCTGTTTGAGACTGCCAATTGGACGAACCTGACATCATCGCGCCCCAGTTCTTGATTGGCTGGAAGTGACGTATGGGAAAGCTTTATAAGAAGCACAACCATCGAAAGCCGGGTGTGTTCTCCTGGCCGTGGTCCGCAGCGTACGAGATGCTGCCGGCCGAAACCATGTTTATCTGCAGTCTTCTCATCCTATTTTATTAATGCTCATATTGTAAATAAATCTACGTTCTTCATCGCACTTCCGCGTCAATCAAGGCCAACTCCCGCACCTCAGCGGCGGGATGCAATAACTGGTGGCAGCGGCAAGGATGGGCCCTCGATCCACGAAGTTCTCAGCGACAGAGAACGGACTCCGGAAAGACTGAGCGTCTGGGTACGGCGAGTGAGGAAGCCTTCAACCCGCAGAGTCCTGAGCAACTGGGAAGAAAGACAGAGTGGAGTCTTCGACCCAGAAAGTCCTGAGCAACTGGGAGCAGCGGACGGATGAACCAAATGGCATGGTGTTGCATCCGTGGGTGAGCGTGTGGCTTTTTTCCTTTTGATTCGCCAGACTTCAAAACTTGTGTGTTAATTTTGATTGTTCTGGGAATCGGGTGATTTGTCGCAACTGAGTGTTTGCACAAATTTAAGGAAACAGTTCGAACCACCGGTCAGAGCAGCTGAAATGGATCTGAGAAGGTTGACGAGGTCAGACCTGCTGTTGTTGTGCGATGAGCTGGGAGTGAATGTGGACAAGAATATGAAAAAACCAGCTATCGAAAAGGCAATTAAGGAAAGTGAAAATGACGATGAGAGTATTCGGATTGCTTGGGAAGTGTTGCAGGACGCGCAAAAGCGAGAGCTAGAACAGCAAAAGCTCGAGCTAGAGCGGGAAGAACGCCTGAGAGAACATGAGCGACAACAGCAAAAACACGAAAAAGAAATGGTTGAGATACAGGTTGAAATCCTGAAGTTGCGTGCAGCAGCGGGTATCGAAGGGGACAACCTTGTGAGACCAAGCGAGGTCGAGCCATGTCGGATGGACCAGTGGATTAAACCCTACAAGATGGGAGAGGACATTGCATTGTTCTTGGTCCATTTCGAGAGAACTTGCGAGAGGTGTAAATTTTCTCCGAGCACTTGGTCGCAGCGCTTAGTGACGTTGTTACCCTGTGAGGCGGCGAATGTAGTCGCAAGATTGAGTGTGACTGATGCGGAGGACTACGGGAAAGTAAAAGCAACGCTTTTGAAGAGGTACCGAATTTCCTCAGAAGCATTTAGGCAGCGTTTCAGAGACGCTAGCAAAAAGAGTAATGAGGACTACTCGGAGTTCGCGTACGGTTTGAAAACAAACCTCGTGGAGTGGCTTAAAGGAGCCGAAGTCTATCAAAGTAGAGACAAAATCGTGGAGTGTATATGTCTCGAACAATTCTACCGCAGTATTCCACAGGCAGTGATGCTTTGGATACAAGACAGAGATGGCGTAGATACGATAGACAAAGCGGCGCTGCTAGCTGATGAGTATGTGATGCGGCGAAAGCTCACTACTGAAGACGAGCGTTCGCAAGGAAGAGATAATCAGGGAGGATTTATCTATCCCAAAAGCAGAAAGCAGAAACGGGAAAAGCTATTGAGAGGGCCGAACCTGCGGAAAAGACACAGGAAGGGAACCACGATAACGGAGTTAGCAACACTCCCGAAGAAAAACAAAAGAAGGCTGACGCTCGAGAATTCGAGAAAAGACGGCCGTTCCGATGTTATAATTGCCAGGGTCTAGGTCACTTTGCTGCGGAATGCAAGAAAGAAAAAGCAGTAGTGCTTTCCTACGTGAACGAAAGCGAAGAAAGCTTTGAGCTTCTTCGTCCATACCTACAGGAGTTACGTGTTAACGGAAAGACCTGTAGTGTATTAAGAGACAGCGGAGCAACCATGGACCTAGTTCACCCTTCTTTTGTAAGCGCAGAGGACTATACAGGGAAGGTAATCTGGATTAAATCAGTGCTAGAAAAACACAGCGTTTGCTTACCAATAGCGAGAGTCACAGTATCCGGTCCTTTCGGAGACCTGGAGACAGACGCGGGCGTCTCGGAGGCACTGTCAATGAACTATCCTTATCTCTTTTCAAACCATTCGGAACGTTTGTTACGGGATCGTGGTCGAGAGTTCGGAGAGAAAACGGTGCAAGCATCCACGCGCTCGCCAGCCCGCCAAATCGCCGCTCAGCTGGCGGACGAAACAAGCATAGGGGCCAGACGTAAGGAAACGCATTCCCAACTGGAACCTAATGCCGCGGCGGAAAAAAGCAAAGAGCGTGATAGATGAAGGGGCGCGTAAGTTGATTCCCGCTGAACACCGTCCCCGCCAAGCTATGGCGCCAGTTGAAATAACAAAAAAGGAGACCGGCTCCATACTTCCTCCTGGATTGAGTAGCGTTGTCTTGCCTCCTCTCAATGTAAACAGAATGCCCGTGAGCGCCGTGCGAAAGAGCGACCGGACGCTTACAACTTCAAACTACGAAGCGAAAGAATGCCATTCTATGCGGAACGTAAGCATTCGCAAAGAAGGAATGGAATTCATCCGCGTAGCTACACTTTGCGTGTGTATTATTCTAGTGTTTCTCATTATTCATTCAGTTTCTCCAAATTTTCTTTTGCAACGACAATGGCATGCGGACCTTGTCGGCATTTGAGGAAAAATGGAAAGCTGTTTTGAAGGGTTGTTCGAATTTTTGTGTCAAAATTGAGCATAACGACAGTGTTGATTTCGAAAATGTACAAGCCTGGCGAGTCAAAGGTCAAGGGCCTGCGCTTGCGCATGGAGCAGCGCTATGTTGTTTTGTTTGTTTGACACACTTTGTCCAGGACGTGGGCCAAGGAAGTCATCGAACAACGGTCGCCGCCAGTGGGCTACAGGCTTCACCTCCGTTCTTCATGGCCAGCGAATTGTGTTCACCGGCCATTCCGAACTTCCGGGGCGAGGAGGAGCTGTTAGATACGAACTGCGCACCATTGCAGCATCCAGCTTTTCAGCGGATAAGTGCGGCATTCCCACAGAGGCAGGGGAGTGTGAGTCATCCCCAGAGCGACGCCTTCGCGCCAGAGCCGAGGTGGTTCGTATTCCACGTTCATCGATCCTGGGACGATGGCCTCACCGGGATGCAACATGATGAAAAGGACGCATTGCATCTCTAGTCGCGCGCTCTTACACGCAAGAGTGCAGTCCACCGGCAACAAGGCTCTGGGTCTCCCATTGGCCGAAAGTGACGCCACCTGTTTGAGACTGCCAATGGGACGAACCTGACATCATCGCGCCCCAGTTCTTGATTGGCTGGAAGTGACGTATGGGAAAGCTTTATAAGAAGCACAACCATCGAAAGCCGGGTGTGTTCTCCTGGCCGTGGTCCGCAGCGTACGAGATGCTGCCGGCCGAAACCATGTTTATCTGCAGTCTTCTCATCCTATTTTATTAATGCTCATATTGTAAATAAATCTACGTTCTTCATCGCACTTCCGCGTCAATCAAGGCCAACTCCCGCACCTCAGCGGCGGGATGCAATATTATGTAGCGTGAATTGTAATTGTGTGGTTATAGTGAATTGCAGTAAAATCATGTGAAAAAAAAACAACTTAAATATGGAAAACTCTGGCCCCATACAGGGTACACAAGATACATTGTTTCATAATAATTGCCTTGTTTTAATTTTGTTTTGTTTTTCTTAAGGATTTCTGTTTGGGCACTTTCTATCTTACTAGCTGCGCAGCGTGTAACTGTTAGCTTGTAAAACACATGTTTTGCCGAAACACAAACATATATACCAAGAAGTGCACGTCAGTAAATCATTATATCGCTGTTTTGTGCGCCCGAAACAGACAAAACGAAACTGTAGACGTGAAACGTGGTATTGAAAATTCCAAATAAGACTGCGATTCTCCGGGAGTAGTATTTTAAAGGTACATTATTTTGTTTATCTTGAATACACATAAATACTATTTCAAAGCAGTTAAAACTGTATGTTTGTCTTCAGGGCTAACGCCTGAAAGGGACGATAAGGTGAAACAGGGAATCAGAGGTCGCGGGATGGAATCCCGGCCGCAGCGGCCGCATTTTCGATGGAGGCAAAAATGCTTGAGGCCCGTGTACTTAGATTTAGGTGCACGTTAAAGAACACCAGGTGGTCGAAATTTCCGGAGGCCCAGCTCCAATACAGCGTCCCTCGATCATAATCATATCGTGGTTTTGGGACGTTAAACCCCAGCAACTATTTAGACGGGTAAGTTGTTCAGTTTAGAGAACTTTATTATGTGCCCTGGGAATTGCCAGGTGGGTAAGTTGTTATTCGAAACCTTTACTGTCGTTCATTTTACTATCATACCTAGGAATAGAAAAGACAATGGCGGTCAAGGTTTTCATTATTAAATTTCGCGCCGAAATCTCTGCTCACAGACATCAGCGGGACGTCATAAATTTCAAAGTATTCTTTTCTCATTTTTGCCACATTGGTTCGACGAAATTCCTGGAACTTGCTTCAAAGGATAACGTACGTCAATTTTACCGATTGAAAGCCACGTGGGCACCAGTAGACGCCCTCAAAATCTATGACGTCAGAACGAGTTGGTGCAGGAACTTGAAGGTAGCGTCGCCAGCTGCCTTTCCTTTTTGCGCGTTGCCGCCGTGGTGGTACAGTTATTACAATGCCCGGCTGCCGACCCGAAGGTCGCGGGTGCGATCCCGGTCGCATTTTCGGTCTCATTTTCGATGGATGCGAAAATGCTAGAGGCCCGTGTACTTAGATTTAAGTGAACGTTAAAGAACACCAGGTGGTCGAAACTTCCGGAGCCCTCTACTACGGCATAACCCCAGCAATTATTATTATTATTTGTGCTCGTTTTTTCCATTACCAGGTGTCTTCTCTCGGCAAGATTTGTGCTTTTGGCAATGTCAAAGTGTAATTTTCTAAAGCGAGGATAATCGTACTTGTTCTCATTGGTTTTCTCATTGGTGTTCTCATTAAGTTGCTCTAGCGCATATCACTGCTTAATTTTTGTTCCTGTTATGAGTCTGAAAACGCAGACTTCGTCATTTGAATCGCAAGAAGAAATGCCGAGTTCATTATCTCCAGACAGATAGAACTTTTGGAATTGCACATCTGTGTACATTACGTATGCGGTAATTATGTATACCGTACTTACGTATATTACATTTATATGTGTTACAACATTGCGCCATAAAAAAAAATAACGACGTATAAATGAAGCGTAGGTTTCGACGACTCTGTCTGAAAATCGTGCTTGTCTTAGTGTGGCGTGGCCAAGTAATACGTTTAAATACTGACTGCTCTATAGTTGACAATCGCACGTCGGTGGCATCGGAACTGTCAGCGGTGATGGCGGTGCGTCGACGCAAAATATCGCGGAATTTTGTGACGTCCAGTCGCCGTCGCGTTGTTTGGGCTTTTAGTTCTTAGTAATGAGTTTGGCATTTATTTGACCTCCTCTGGCCGATCGTTAACCTAACAAGAATCCCGGAGCAGTGTTTCCGGTCTTTGAACTTTTTAAGACGAAAGTCTTATGCGCGTCATCACACGAAAAATCCGGCGTGCTCATGAAACGGTAATACATACAATGAACAACAAAAGAAAATTATCGCGGTTCTAGGCGCGTGAGCTGCGCGTGCTCTTACTTATCCTTTGCGGCATTCGCTTTAAAAAAAAAAAAGAAAAAAAGCGCCGTCTTTAAAACATCGTGTACGGTTTCGCTTTCAAGTCGTCTTAAACGTGTAAGGGACCGCGGTAATCTTTAGTGTCTACATATGCGTATGCACGCACACTTTCCAACAGACACACACTTATTCATCACCATCATTCGCCTACTTCCATCATCGCCCCGCCGCGGTGGCGTAGTGGCAAGGGTGCTGGACTGCTGACCCGAAGGTCGTGGGATCTAATCCCGGCCACGGCGGCCGCATTTCGATGGAGGCGAAAGGCTAGAGGCCCGTGTACTTAGATTTGGATGCACTTTAAAGAATCCCAGGTGGTCGACATTTCCGGGGCTTTCTGCACTGGCGTCCCCCGTAATTATGTCGTGGTTTTGTTACATAAAAAAACACTATGATTATTCTTATTTGAAGAAAATTCGCCCTGCTCCGGGGATCGAACCCGGGACCAACGCCTTTCCGGTGCGGTCGCTCTACCAACTGAGCCTACCAGGAAGCTAGCTATTGGCAGTGCGAAGGTAAATTGGGGACCAAATCGAGGCACATGGACACAGGATATTGCAAATATTCCGCAGAACTCAATTGCAATGCATATGCATGCACACACGCCAACACACACATATATCGTCGGCATCATGATCATCAACCTAGTTTCATCAAAATCAACAGACTACGTCATCATCAGCCTACGTATCGTCAGGCCTCTCTCAATCATTTCCAATTTATCCTGTCTCTAGGCGAGCTAGTTCGATTCTATGCATCCAAATTCCTGAATTTCATCACCCCAGCTAACCCAATGCAGTCCGATGCCGCGTTTCTCGTTCCTTGGTGTCCATTCCGTCGCTCTAACTGACCTTCTTAGGACATCTGTCCTTCTTAGAACATGGCCTTCCCAGGTCCTTTTCCTCTTAGGATATCATGTGAAAGAGGATATCAGCTACCGCTGTTTGTCGTCGGATACACCTCGCAATATCTCAGTGTTACGCCTATCATTATCAGAAAGACGACACTAGCTAGCAACTGAAGAAGTTCAGTGACTTGTCCAGCGGTGTCTCGCCTTTCGTCCCGTGTCCTCGTCAGTGCAGTTGGCTGGAAACCTTCAGCTTCAAGTTCCAGTTCAAATTCGTTTTATTCGCATCGTTAAAATGCGGGCGTGCTCGGGCAAAAAGTGAAAATCGATTCACTTGAGAGCACCCGAGCCACCCATAATACGTGGCATGCAACAAGTGTAACATCAAAATTGCATGGCATCTCGGCTGAACGAAGGAGGTGGGATTGATCGAGGACTTGTTTCTTATGTTAGACACGACCTAATGAACCCAACAGACAGTGCAGTTAAGGAAAGTATAGGTGACATTATTGGCATGTTTTAACTGTAGTGTAGGTGACACAAGTGGAAAAGAATTCGAGTCGATGAAAAATCAACTTGCCGCAGGTAGTGCAGGTTCGGTGCCTAGTTGCGGCAAGTCGATATTTCATCCACTCGAATAATTTGCATTTGTGTCGTAATTACTACACCACAGTTGAAACATACAAGTAATGACACCTACACCTTCCTTAGCTTTATCGTCTGTTGGTTTCATTAGATGGTATCGTGGCATCCGATAAGAATTACATCAAGATTACAACTGACAGTAACGCATACATTGATACGAGTGATTAAAAATTCAAAACCATATCACGTGTTGTAAAAAGTAACTGCCAACACCTCACCGTTAACATCTCGAGTTTCTGTGTTATCCTCCATGTTTCTGTCCCGTATGCTAGTACAGGCAAATTTAAATTCTCGTACGCGTTCCACTCGCGCGCATACATATCTGGTGTTCCGTACACTCCTCCCTGAATAACTTCTTGCCTGCCCCCCCTTGCCCTCATTACACGCAGAAAGCTCAATTGTTTCGTTTTATGAAATTGTCAGCTCGTTGTAAAGCGAGTTGATATTGGTGCATATTTCTAAAAAGAGAGGATGAGCCTGAACCGCTAACTCATCTTTCTTGACTATCCAACGTTATAATTACCGTAAACGTTGACACGGTTGAATTGTACTCCAATGAGCGTCCGCCTTGGTGTATCAGAGGTTACGGTGCTCGGCTGTGGACCCGAGGGTAGCGGGTTGTATCCCAGCTAACGCGGTTGCATATCGATGGAGGAGAAATTCTAGAGGCCCGTATGCTGTGCGATGTCAGTGCACGTTTAACACAAGATGGTGAACATTTCCGGAGCCCTTCACTAGGCTGGCCTCATAATAATATCGCGGTATTGGCTCGTAAGACCCCAGATATTACTATTATCTTGGGTTTCGAACGCTCCTCCGGAAATGACGTCCTATAAATGCACCCATTTTTGTCTTTACATGCGGGAAGCTTGATTATTTCGGGCTATGAAACTAACACCACCTGCTTTCATTACATGCAGAAAGCTTAATTAGTTCATTTTATGAAATTATCAGGTCGTTCTAAAGTGAGTAGATATTTTTCAATATTATGACATATAGAGCCTCATTTTTCACTGCTAACTGAGCTTTGTTGAATGTCCAGTGCCATCATCATCGAAAATTATTCCAATGACCTGATTATCTACTTTTTTCTACCCCCCTGTTACTTATTTATTTATTTATTTATTTATTTATTTATTTATTTATTTATTTATTTATTTATTTCGTACTGCAAGCTTCTTTTCCATGGGTTGTACAAAATAAAATGCTGAACAATCTAATAGCAGGTGAAACAAAAGAAACAATGATATCCAATGAAGCACGTAGGATACCGCAGGTGAAAATATTGACAAGAAATGCGGAGATCACATGGGGAAATAACGACAGTGTAGGACAAATAATAGTGAAAAGAAAAAAAAAATATGGCAACTTCGCACTAGTGGTACCGATCTTGAAGGAAGAGCGCAGCTGGGGGGGGGGGGGGGTGTCCTTCCTTGTTTCTTTGTATTAACGCGGTAGCGTTAGAGAGCTCGTGTCGCAGAAATTCCGCTGTCGGCGTCGGCACCGTTGGTTGTGAGCGAAAAATCATCCGTGAGCGAAAAATCGAGAAAGTAGCAAATAAAATAAACGATAAAATCTTCGGTCCCAATGAGGATCGAACCCGGGCCGTTCGCGTGGCAAGCAGGTGTCTTACCACAAAGCCACGATGTTGCTTGCAGCTACTTCGGACAAAAACACTGCATAAATGTCATGTAGTGAAAGGAGTCTCGACGCATTTTGTTCGGCAGGTGTCACGACGAAA
Organism: Rhipicephalus sanguineus; assembly: GCF_013339695.2. Lineage (NCBI taxonomy): Eukaryota > Metazoa > Arthropoda > Arachnida > Ixodida > Ixodidae > Rhipicephalus > Rhipicephalus sanguineus. The sequence continues at coordinate 75,301,036 of NC_051183.1, read as the reverse complement.
ACGAGCCCATACGGTAGGCGCATTCGCGAGGCCATCAAACTACGTCGAAAAACGCCGGGATAGTGCAGCCATCGCCGCTAAATACACACACGGACTTTGAAACAGCTCTAAAAATGGACAACTATGTCCATCTAGAGGAAAACATATCAAGCAAACGCAGCAAACGCTAGATAATGTGCTGCCATCTGTGAGGCATTGTGAGAAATATGTCTCGACATTTCATGGCATCCGAGAGGGCCGGCGCGCGGCGTATATCTTGGCCATGCGACTCTTGCTTTAGATCGAAAGCCTCTAAAATTCGCGCGCGTGTGTGCGTGTGTGTGTGTAACAATACACATTAATAAGTATGCACTTAGTGGTTGAAGTGCGCACTAGGGGCCGGATTTCGCTATCGCGTTCAACTCTTAAAGGCGAAGCTTAAGGGTCCCCCAATTTTTTTCTCCTTTCTCTCTGTTTCATGTATCTCTTTTTTTGGATCTGTTTGTTTGTATTTCTATTTCTTTCTCTTCCTCTTTATTTCTTTCTCTTTATGTCTCTTTCTATCTTTATTTATCTTTCTTCCCTTTCTCTCTCTCGCCCCGCCACGGTGGTCTAGTGGTTATGGCGCTCGACTGCTGACCCGAAGGTCGCGGGATCGAATCCCGGCCACGGCGGCTGCATTTTCGATGGAGGCGAAAATGTTTGAGGCCCGTGTACTTAGATTTAGGTGCACGTTAAAGAACCCCAGGTGGTCGAAATTTCCGGAGCCCTCCACTACGGCGTCTCTCATAATCATATCGTGGTTTTGGGACGTTAAACCCCAGATATTATTATTATATTATATCCCTTTCTCTCTCTCTTTCTGCTCCGTTCTCTCTTTGATTTTTTTCTGTTTCTCTTTTGCTCTCTGTTCCTTCTATCTCTTCCTCGTGTCTCATGGTTTCTTTCTAGATATTTCTTTCTCTTGCTATGTCCTTCAATCTTTTCTTTCTATCTCTCTCTCTGTTTCTCTCGGCTTCTTTCTCTATGTTTTTGCTTCTCTCTATTTCTTTTTCTTTCTCTCTTGCTGTCTGTTTTTTTTTTCTGTCTGTGTTTCGTGTTTCTTTCTTCCTATGTATCCCTCTCTTTTAATATTTTTATCTCTTTATTCCCTTTATTTCGCTATATTTTTCTCTTTCTTATTATCTCTCTCCCTTTTTTGTTTATCTCTCTCTCTCTCTCTCACGTGTTTTACGTACTGCACTTCGCCGTACAGAGTTCTTGTTTAGCGCTCGCCCCTGCTGTACTCGTAGCGGGGCTTGCCCAATTCGTGTGGCGCATGCCCACATTTAGAGTTTTTTTCCAACACCGCACAAACTACGGCGAGCTACAATAGCTTCGCCGTTACAATGCCAAGGATGTGCAATGGAGCGGATAGGCCCAAAATTGTGTGCCCGGATAATGGAAAGGAGGGCGCCTTTATTATGTATATATATATATATATATATATATATATATATATATATATATATATATATATATATATATATATTATATATATATATATATATATATATATATATATATATCATGCACTATCTGGAAAGCGACAGGCGCCATGGGGGAAACCTCACGTCTTCGTCAGGGCATCGGCGTACGCCGACACAGCGCGAAGCAGATAACGAATTCCGTGGCACAAACGCCTATTCATTGATTATCAGGTTCATTGATCGCGCTGCATTTGTCAGCAGATCTAAAGCTAAATGGACTGTTTGAGGGCGCTTGATCGGCAAGAGAAACGATAAAAGGTTGTCCTGGAAAAAAAAAATGTCCTTAAAATGTCCTTTAAGCGAGCAGTGTTTCTTTTCTGTTTTCTTTTTATTGCTCCTTCCTAGACTGACGATCCAAATATACATTCACTCGCATGAACGTGGGCCATTGACGTATAATTAGCGACGTGTTAAAGCGTGCGGATTTGCTGCCGTAGCCACGTGCCTAGAGCGTTCCTCTTATATTAAGTTCGATGTTGCTTCCTTTTGCTTTAATGAATGTATATATCTAGGGACTTCGATGAAAATGCCGGCTCTGCCCTTCAAGCCGAATGAGGATTTGGCAGGCTATTTTCGTACTGATGCTCATTCAAGATGTTAATAACCTACCGGGAGTCCTGATAAATGTAGCAGACAGCTTAAATGAAGCATCATGGAAGCAGGCAAGTTTTGTAGACAAAGATGCAAGAGAGCTTGAAATGACTACACAAACGCCGATTACGTGGTGCAAAAGAAGACAGCCACAAATCCTATCTGCGCATGCGCATGAATGGCAGCGCCACCCTTCATTCATACCACACACGTGAGGGCCTATGCGCAAATTATAACAGCCATGAATCCACAAAAACAAAAAGTGGAGCTTACTCAGACTAGCTCAAGAAACATATCTTGCGCTTGCGGTTCACTCGGACTTCTACTCACTAAAATTCTTCTCAGCTGGACTCACTTAGACTCAGACTCACTAAAACTGTCCTCAACCGTATTCATTCGGACTCAGACTCACTGAAATAGTTCTCAACCGAACTCAGACTCAGTCTCACCAAAAGTTTGATCAACCGGACTCACTCAGACTGTCTTACCAAAATGTTCCTCAACTGGACTCGCTGGGATTCAAACACCAAAATATTGCTCGTCCGGACTCACTCAGGCTCACGGCTTCATATAAGCCTGAGTGAGTCGACTCATGAGTGAGTTTGCCGATATATGGTAACAGCTCAGGCATTTCATTTCTTCTTTATGGAAATAGAGCTTTCACAGGGACAGGCGTACACAGTCTCCCCGTCCGATGTTTTTAAACTCTGCCACCAACTGCGCCCGTCTATTATGAGGTGATCGCTCAAGTCACGGACGCCTTTTGTGTTTGCGCGCGCCTATTCATTGCGGCTCGTTAAAGCTGATTGACTCAACTCCGGCGCCGCTACGGTCGTCGGCCAGTTTCTCTGCACTGCGTAATGGAATGCCGGGATATCAACCCGGCAATAACCGCGAAACGGGTCAATTTCTCAGAGGCTCTGAGCTTCAGACGGGGTGCTATAATCGGTTACAAACTAACAAGCGGTTTACAACGTAAAACCCGGTTGAAACGTAAAAATTTGCGGTTGAAGCTTTTATATCTGATATTTAATTTAAAAAAAAACTGGAATTGATTGTGACATTTACGTAAAACAGCGAAATTATATATGTCAACGCACAGATCACAAATACAAAATAAGGCCATGCCAAGCCAAGACGAACCTGCACGCAGTCTTCTTTTCGGTTAGAACTAATAATCAGTGGAATAGTCTGACGACTGAGCAAAGTGTGCAGCAGGGGCGTAGCCAAGGGGGGGGGGGGTGTGTTCAACCCCCCCCCCCTCCCGAAAATTTTCAAATTTCCTTGCGTATATATATACGCACACTACAAATGCACGCATGAATACACATAAAGTATGCTTGAACCCCCCCCCCCCCCTTGAAGAAAATTCCTGGCTACGCCCCTGGTGTGCAGTGTGAATTAGGATTTTAGGGGCGAAGCTCCTTAAGGCGGCACCCGTTCGTCCCTCGTAGTCGTAGTCGTAGTGAGTACCAGTCTTACGCTTTGACCTCCAAGGTGGTGCCGGTGGGAGATTTTTCCTGTGCGTTGTTGAACAATAAAAAATTCGCAGCGTTAGCTAAAAGCCGACTTCTTCTGTCTCTCATTCCCATTAGCAGCCATTGTTTACCTCCAAGGTAGTGCCTGGTGAGATTTCTCCTGTGCGTGATTAAACAATAAAAATTTTGTTCAAAACGCCGTTGATTGATGAAATAAACCAACGAAGGACGCCAGATGTTTTGTAAAAACAAAACGAAAGAACGCCAGATGTTTCTAAAGCAAAACGAAAAAGACGCCAGCTGCTTAACGAAAGACGCAAGGTGTTTTCTAAAGCAATGGTTTTCTAAACAATGAAAATTCACAGCGTACATGTAAAATTAAAGTGAGCTGCAAGTCGTCATAACTCATCGAACCTTTAGTATAAACGCGCCCGATCTCACGTCGGTGATGATGTACTGGGCAGAATTCACGGAAGATTCACGGTTTACCGATGAACCTCCGCAGCTTCGCCCACTCATCATCATTCACTCCGTGGATATGCTGTTTTTTTTTTCATATTTCAAACCCCCCTGCTGCATCGCCTCTAGGCAAAGCAAAAATAGAAAAGAAAAGCTAGCTCCACCCACAGCCGTCTCTGCCCCTCCCATAAAGAATTCGCATAAGTGCTCCATCCAGTCGCGCTTACTCATTTTTGTGACGACAAGCACTTCTTATACACACCCACGTTTGTGTCGCTGGTTTTAGGTCAGAAACTTGAATGTCCTGGTAAATTTCGTCAAGGATTCTCACGTCGCTGCCCAGCCAAACTGCAATGCCTCGGGTAGTAACCATGAACCTTTTTAGGAGCGGAGCTCCTTATAGCATCACCTGGTCGGTCGTCGCTCCATCCGGCGTGTCCCCGCCCTCGCTTCTCCCGTATCATTCAATAGATGGCGCTGTCCCAGAGAGATGCATGCAAACTGCAGTTGGGTGACGATATACTAGATGGCGCTGTCCCATAGAGACAAAAAAATAAAATTAAAAAATAAAAATAAAAACAATACAAAAATTAAAAAATTAAAAATTAAAAAATACATAAAAAGATAAAAAATAAGAAAATAAAAAAAGGAAAAGGGAAAAGTAATCAAAGCCGATGAACCTCCGCAGCTTCGCCCACTCATCATCATTCACTCCGTGGATATGCTGTGATTTTTTGCGCGTTTGCTGGCTTACAGAGCGTCTTCCTGCGCCTTGAAAGACGGGTGTTCTTGTTATTGTGCAAGGATAATTTACTGACGCAAGTGCAATAGATTTTCTTCATTAGTTTATCTTTAACTCTTACGCTTCCGCAGCCACCGCGGCTAACCTGCAGAGTAATCATCCGAAACTGTTCAGGCATTGTCCACCGCGGTGGTGTTGTGGTTACGGTGCTAGGCCGCTGAACCGAAAGTCGCGTATGAACGCGATAGCCTTAAAGAACTCCTTTCGCAGAAATTCTGGTGTCGGTGTCGGTGTCGGCGGCGGCGTCCTTGGTTGTGAGAGAAAAAGCAGCGTTGGCCGTGAGCGAAAATTTGAGGTAGATGCAAATAAAGGTAGGAGCCGGAGAGCGTTTGCACTTTCTCTTTCCTTGTGGCACAGTTTAGTTCTCTGCCGAGAAGCGAAGGCAGGCTAGCGATTGGTAAGGCTTTAGTGTGTGTGTGTGTGTGTGTGTTTGTGTGTATGCGTGTGTTTGTTTGTGTGTGTCTGTTTTGTTTGTTTGTGTGTTCGTTTGCATGTTTGTGTGTGTGTTCGTGTGCATGTTTGTGTGTGTGTTTGTTTGTGTGTGTGTGTTTGCTTGCGTGTGTGTTTGTGTGCGTCTGTGTGTGTGTTTGTGTGTGTGTGCATGCGTGCGTGCGTGCGGATATCGCTATCGCGTTCAACTCATAAAGGCGATTTTTACCCAACTTTTCGATCCCGACTGCGGCGGTTCGCATTTCAGTGAAGGCAATACGCTAGAGGCCCAAGTACTCTGAGATGTCAGTGCACGTCAAAGAACACCAGACGCATGGTCCAAATTTCTGGAGCCCTTCACAAAGGTGGGTCTCGTAATCATATTGGTTTTGGCGCGTAAAACCCCACACATTATTATTATTATTATTATTATTATTATTATTATTATTATTATTATTATTATTACTACTATTATTATTATTATTATTAAGTGAATATAGCCTTGAGTCGTGCGTAGTATTATAAAAATTAGTCCTCAGGCATTTCGACGCCGTTCTTTTATCTTAAAACGTAGAACTAAATCCTTCCGAGCGCTGAAAAAATTCATGCTGATGCTTTTCATTCCGGCGTTGTGACAACACACGAGACCGGAAATTTCTTGGGACCGCTAGTCTGCCGCTCCCATTCGGATCGCAGGATGCACTGAGTGCTGCGCTATGCATGCAAACGAACCCGTGGGCATAAACCACCGGCTACGCATCACGCGATCCTTCCGCTGATATATGTGAGCACCGTTGGAATACCGTCACCTGTTCGTTGTCACGGTCGTCACGCTACGCTGGGTGGCCTTCCTGCGCGTTCTCTACGGGGTGGCTGTTTTTCTTTGCCACTAATTATAAGCCTCGGCTGTGACTGTTTATGCGACGACGACCCCGCTCGAAACGTGGTGCACCGACACTGCGCACCACCGAAGTGTTCAACGCGTTGCCGGTGACGGTTTGTGCGTTCCTCTGCGGTTAACGCTTTCACGAGGCGTCGCGGGTGACGGCTTTTACGCGTGATGGAAATTCGTTCAACGAGGAACTACGCAGGAGCCAGGATTTCGGTAAGAGGATCTTGTCTTCGCCAGGCCTGCCCTCACAAAAGCGATTTCACCTTTCCGAGTCGTGTATACATACATATATATATACATACATACATATATATACATATATATATGTATATATATATCTATGTATATATACATATATATATATATATATATGTATGTATGTATGTATGTATGTATATGTGTGTGTGTTTGTGTGTGTGTGTCCGGGTATTTGAGACACGATGTACGTTTTAGCACAGGCCGTGGGAACAGCATTCGTCTGATTCCCAGACGAAAGCCGGTCCAACGGCCGAAACGTAGTTACAGAGCAGTTAGTTAAAGGGATAGTCAACGAAATTTTTGCCGCCAGGATTTTCAGTCAAATTGAAAGATTGGGTGTAGAAAATCGATAGGCACAATCTTAATTTCAGGCGGAAACTAGCGGAAAATGAAGAACTTAATGCGTTTTTCACAAACTGCCTCGTCTAGCGGCCGCTCCGTGAACGAGAGGAGTATGACGTTTGCTGACGTTTCGTGCACCGGAAACGGGCGTGCTAACCATGCCAGCCATCGCTCGCATCTCTGAACCCGCTCAGCTCCCACTACGGTTCCCAGAACCACTACGAAAGGCACTGGCAGAGAACAATGCACTCGGTTGGGGTAAAAACCCTAAATGGTGGGGCACGCCACCAGCGCCTTTGTGGAAGGGCGAGAGTGAGATGTAAGGGAGAGGCGGAGAAATGGGAGAGAAAGACAGGAACTCATGCACCCTGCATGCGCCTCGGTGAATGTGGCGTCGCGGCTTGCGCTGGCGTGCAGCCGCCGCGCGCTGACATTTCACCAGAAATATAGCCAAATTGTTCAAAAATACGTGAAATAAACTCTGTTTAACGGAACAGTCGCGTCTTCCGAGTAGAATTTCAATGGTTTTGTCAGTTTTTCCTATTTTTGTTCAGTATCCTTTTATTAAAGTTAAAGCTGAAGCCCGGAGGAAGGGAGGACTCCTCCCGAAACTTTTGGCCCATAGATATTTATTTCACTGTTGAAGAGAACGCCACCGTTATGCCATAACCCATGTATATATATATATATATATATATATATATATATATATATATATATATATATATATATATATATATATATATATATATATTGTCACGAGGCGTTCTGGGTGACCAAGCCCTCAGATGGTAGAGCCGAGCAGCGAGAGATGACAATCGGGACAACACCGAAACGTAGCTTTTATGAATAATCTCGTCGTCGTCTTGTCCTTCAAAGCCAGATCCCCACTACCCATTATTTCCAGTACAGTTATCTCCCCCGGGGAAAAGAAGCCGTCCCGGCTACCTAGGGGTACGATAGCACATGGGGATCATAGTAACGCTTTAAACGTTCTACATGCACAATTTCGCGGTTGCGACGACGCTTATCCGAAGGTGTTCAAGAGCCTCCACGATATAGTTCGCGGGAGATGTTTGGTTCACTACACGGTAGGGACCCTGGTAGTTTGACATGAGTTTCGGGGACAACCCAGGTGTCGAGCCAGGCACCCAAAGCCACACAAGCGAGCCAGGAGAATAGGATGCAGGCGCGACGGCGTGCGCGAAGCACGGTGGTGCTTCTGGCGCTGCTGGTCCTCTGACGTCAACATACGGGAGAGCTTTCGGCACTCTTCTGCGTGTGCAGCAGCCTGGGACAGGGTGGTAGATTCCGAGGCATCAGGGCGATACGGAAGAATTGTATCCATGGTGGAGGATGGTTCGTGCCCATAAAGTAGGAAGAAGGGGGAAAATCCTGTGGTGGCCTGCGTGGCGGTATTATAAGCATATGTGACAAATGGGAGAACATGGTCCCAATTGCTATGGTTAAATGCGACGTACATGGCCATCATGTCACCAAGAGTGCGACTGAAGCGCTCAGCCATCCCATTAGTTTGCGGGTGATATGTAGTTGTCGTTCGGTGGACGATACGGCATTCTTTCAGAAGAGCTTCTAAGACGTCGGATAGAAATACACGCCCTCTATCACTGAGTAATTCTCTTGGGGCTCCATGGCGAAGTATGATGTGGCGCAGAAGAAACGAGGCAACATCACGCGCAGAGGCGCTGGGCAAAGGTGAAGTTTCCGCATAACGCGTAAGATGGTCGATGGCCACGATAACCCAGCAGTTGCCGTCTGAAGTGCTTGGTAGAGGGCCATAGAGATCGACGCCTACGCGATCAAATGCACGTCCTGGGCAAGGCAGAGGTTGCAGCGGGGCAGCTGAACGACGAGGAGGATCCTTGCGGCGTTGGCACGCGAGGCATGAGAGTACATAATGACGGACGAATCTGTACATCCCTCGCCAATAGTAACGAAGGCGGAGGCGTGTGTAAGTTTTGAGTACCCCTGCATGCGCGCACTGTGGATCATCGTGAAACGCCGCACAGAGATCCGAACGGAGATGCCGAGGGACCACAAGTAACCATTTGCGACCGTCCTGGAGGTAGTTACGGCGGTATAACAGCCCATCGCGAACGCAAAAGTGGTGTGCTTGGCGACGTAATGCACGGCTGACGGGGGGTGCCGATTGGTGTTGCAGGAAGTTTAGCAGAGAAACAATCCATGGGTCCTTCTGCTCCAAAGGCATGTTCGTTGCAGATATGGCCGACGCCGATAACGGCTCGTTAGGTGAATTAGTCTCGCTATGTAGAGGAGAGCGAGACAAGGCGTCGGAGTGTTTTCGGCCGGAACGGTAGAGTACTCGAATGTTGTACTCTTGGAGTCGAAGCGCCCATCGAGCTAGACGACCGGAAGGTTCCTTTAAAGAAGAAAGCCAGCACAGGGAATGGTGGTCGGTGATCACGTCAAATGGGCGGCCGTAGAGATAAGGTCGGAATTTAGTTATGGCCCAAATTATAGCCAAGCATTCTTTTTCTGTTACAGAATAGTTGGATTCAGCCTTCGTGAGTGCGCGACTGGCGAAAGCAACGACATACTCATCGAAGCCAGCCTTTCGTTGGGCAAGAACGGCGCCAAGGCCGACACCGCTGGCGTCCGTGTGAACTTCTGTCGGAGCGCTGGGTTCGAAATGCCGTAGGATCGGAGGAGAGGTCAGGAGATGACGCAGCGTTGTAAACGCGGCCTCGCAACTTGGTGACCAGGTTGAAATGTTGTGTTCCGCACGAAGAAGCTTTGTCAAAGGGTCTATGATGGTCGCGAAGTTGCGAATGAATCGGCGAAAGTACGAGCTTAACCCGATGAAGCTGCGAAGTTCTTTCAAGGTCTTTGGCCGTGGGAACTTAGCGACAGCTTGAAGTTTGGACGGATCAGGGAGCACCCCATCTTTTGACACGACATGGCCGAGAATGACTAGCTGCCGAGCTACAAAGCGACACTTCTTCAAATTGAGCTGGAGGCCCGCGTTGGCGATGCATGTCAGGACGCGTTCAAGTCGAAGTAGATAGGATTGAAAGTCCGGTGAAAATATGACAATGTCGTCGAGATAACAAAGACACACCTGCCACTTGAGTCCGCGTAGAATGTTATCCACCATTCTTTCAAACGTTGCAGGCGCATTGCACAGACCGAAGGGCATGACGGTAAACTCATATAGACCGTCAGGGGTGACGAACGCAGTCTTCGGGCGGTCTGTCTCAGCCACCGGGACCTGCCAGTATCCGGACCGTAAGTCGATGGACGAGAACAATTCGGAGCCTTGGAGGCAGTCTAGCGCGTCGTCAATACGTGGTAGAGGATAAACATCCTTACGGGTTATCTTGTTGAGTCGACGGTAGTCTACACAAAACCGAATGGTGCCATCCTTCTTCCTGACCAGCACTACAGGAGAGGCCCAGGGACTGTTCGAAGGTTGTATGACGCCGCGTTTGAGCATGTCGCCTACGTGCTCGTCGATGACGCGGCGCTCCGTTGCGGACACACGATACGGCCGTTGGCGCAATGGCGCATGGTCTCCGGTGTCGATGTGGTGGACAACTGTGGAAGTGCGGCCTAAACGAGCTTGTTGTAGGTCGAATGATGTCCGAAAGCGGTTAAGGAGGGCCACAATCTGGGCGTGCTGACTCGTAGTGAGGTTGGGGTCCATGCACCGAGAAAAACTGACTTCACGAGACGGCTCCGCAGGAGTAGCGTCAACGCCGACGGCGTCAACCTCGACAGAAGCCGGGTTGTCAGGCACAGTATAAACAAAGCTTTGGTCAAGTTCGTCAGCATGACCGAGACACTCAGCGTGGTGCAAAGTAGCAGTACAAGAAAACATGTTCACAACATAACGAGCGCTGACACCCTGTCGAACGATAAGAAGGTCAAAAGGGAGCAAGAAAGGATGACGGTGAGTAGCAAGCTTCGACGGTGTGAAAAGAACTGTGGAGTCCGAAAATGCAGCGCAGGATACGGGTACAAGGGTGGAAGAGAAAGGAGGAACGTCGGTGTCGCTGGCGACTAACACTCGACAAGAGGCGCCGGAGGAATCTTCGAAAATGTTGCCGCCGAATGGAGACAGCGAAAGTTCAGCACGGGCGCAATCGATAACTGCATCATGAGATGACAGGAAGTTCCAGCCTAAAATCATGGCATGAGAGCAGCGAGGCAGAACGACAAACTCGATGTGGTGCAGGGCATCGTCTATAGAAACCCGGACGGTGCACGCTCCCAATAGGTCAATCGGCTCGGCGCTTGCTGTACGTAGCGAAATCGCAGAAAACGGCGTCGTGACTTTTCTGAGCTTAAGACGAAGCTGGTCAGAAATAACTGACACCGCTGCTCCCGTATCGACAAGCGCATGAACGACAATACCTTCGGCAAAAACGACAATTACATTGGTCGGGAATAAATGAGGACTTGCGCAGTTCGCTGATATCGCAGTTCTTGCCTCCGGAACTGCGTCATTCAGTTTTCCTCGTGGACAGCTTCAGGTCGGCGGATGAGGGGAGACAGAGAACGTCGACGAGGGGATGGAGATGGACGAGTACTGTAGTCTCGGGAAGAAGGCGCGGCGTCGAAGTGTGGACCGGCAGGAGCCGAACGGTAAGTGTAGTCCGGACCATTGCTTTGTGGTCGTGCAGATTCGGAATACCAAGCACGGCGGCGGCAGAATCGTGCTACATGGCCAGCACATCCGCATGAGAAACAGATGGGCCGGTTGTCTTGGGTGCGCCACGGATTGAAAACAGGGGCCGCAGATTCAGCGAGGTATTGCCGAGCCGGGTGAAGGGGCTGCGGTGGTGGACCGTAGTTTCTTGTCGGCGTATAGTTTGCGGTCGCGGGTAAAGGTGAAGAGAAGGTGGGCGTAGGTGCGTATTGCACAGCCGCAGACGGCGGCCTCGGATTGGCGGCGGCTGCAGCGTACGTAAGCGGAGTTGTCTCTGGAGCCGGCTGATGAGCAAGTGGTACGATGCCTGCGACTTGTTCGTGTATGACCTGATGGATCTCGGGAGTCAGGAGCGATTCAGACGCTTGGGCGGCTGGCAGAAGAGACAGCTGGCGCGCGACTTCTTCCCGAACAAATTGCTTGACCTGGTCGAGGAACGACGAGTCGGAAGCAACAGCACATGAACTGTTAAAGCCGAAAGCGTGCCGTCTGGTATTAGAGCTCGTCGTGTGGAAAGCCGTTGTTTGCGCAGTTCTTCGTAGCTCTAGCATAATCACTTCGTTGACCGTCTGTGGGTTTTTCGCCAAGAGTATTTGGAAGGCGTCGTCCTCTATGCCTTTCAGGATATTCCTTATCTTCTCGTCTTCGGTCATGGACGGGTTAATGCGCCGGCAAATGTCAACTACATCTTCTATGTAGCTGGTGTTGTTTAGCACGACTGCGCAGCTGTTGCTCAGCCCGAAGCTTGCGGACGGCGGGGCGACCGAATACTTCTTGAAGTCTAGCTTTGAATGCTGTCCAGGTGAGAAACTCTGATTCATGGTTGTGGAACCAAACGTTGGCGACTCCGGAGAGGTAGAAGCTGACGAAGCTGAGTTTATCCGCGTCATTCCATTTATTAGAGACGCTGACTTTGTCGTACAATAACACTCGCAGGCATCGTCCACGTCTTGATCTTCAGCTCCACTGAAGATGGGAGGGTCTCGTTGGCGTGGCGTACCTGAACAGACGACTGCAGGTGACGCCTGGGGAATATTTCTCTGCCCAGCATCGTCAGGCATGGTTGGCACGGGAGGGATCGTCCGTTTTCGGAGTTCCAGGTCTGGAAGTACCCCGCAGCTCCACCAAATGTCACGAGGCGTTCTGGGTGACCAAGCCCTCAGATGGTAGAGCCGAGCAGCGAGAGATGACAATCGGGACAACACCGTTGGTTGGTTGGTTGGTTGGTCCTCAGTTACTTGGCGCAACCCACCACGGGCGAAACGTAGATTTTATGAATAATTTCGTCGTCGTCTTGTCCTTCCAAGCCAGATCCCCACTACCCATTATATATATATATATATATATATATATATATATATATATATATATATATATATATATATATATATATATATATATATATATATATATATATATATATATATATATAGTCGGCGTTTGTGGTCTCCCGACTTCTTTCTTGTGTCCGTGTTTGCACGCCTATCTCTTTAGAATAAACTACGGTAGTTATTCTTTTTTCCATGGTGATCGCGCTGCATCGGCAGAGAGAACGGCGATGAAAAGAAAGAAACGACGACACATCAGGCGCGAGCTACCAGCAGGGATTTATTTTTCAGTTTCTCCGAGAATAGGGTGCCTTGATGCACGTTTTGTTGCGCGCACACATCGAGGCACACTATCCGAGAACAATGTGCAACGCGCTCGCACAATGGAATTCGTGAACGTTTACACATAGCGGAACGCGTGATACATGGAAGGAAAAAATAGAAACGAAGCGTGAAAAAAAAGTTTCATTGTGTCTGTAACAATATGTACTGACACAAGCCTAGCAGTTTCCCGCAGAACGTTGGGCATTTGAGTGTCAACCGCTTTTAGGATGTAAACAGGGCTTTTGCGGACCAGATTTTTTTGTGAGCGTAAAAATTAAAACCAAGAACAAGAAACACGGAGCTCGTATTTCAAAGGAAAGTATCTGTGCACGTAACATGTGTACTACATGTTAAAACTATCTGATAAAACCGTACTCACAACAAAATGTTCATATTGAAGATTGTTTAATTATGACAAAAAAAAATGTGTGTCGCTTGCCTGCCCTATTCAGTTGCCGACATTATCAGTGGAATGTCGTCTGATTTTGGCTTATCTGTGCTATCCTCTAATACAACAATGTGATAAATATTTGATGGGAAAATCAATCATATGATGTAATACAGTGCGTAGAGAGTGCTGCACATCTTAGTTTTAATTTTCTTTTTTCAAAAACTGGCGGTCGCAACGTAATTTTATTTATGAAGTTTCATTCTCGCTGTGGTTTTTTTTCCTTCTCTTTGTTTTTATTATTTATGTGTTTAGTTTTTTTTTGCAGATTGGATTTTCGTCGTGATTTTTTACATTTGTGTTGCCTAATAATTAAATTTCATTATATGATTGTTTTAATTAGTACTTCTTATTTGGATCGGGAATGTGACTCCCGCAACGTCACCGAATGTGCGTAGCAAAGACTCACAAGCACGTTCTCGTAATTATAATACATGTATAGTAGATTAACGCACGGGATCGGGTTTTTTTTTTTTTTTTTTTTTTTTTTTGCTGTCACACCTACAACGCCAACAAGACTTGTGAGCGATACAAGCTTTGCTCGAAAAAAAAATTTTTAAGCAGAGCTACAATCGCGTGATATAATGTGCGCGACAGTATAGCCACACTAGATGGCTTTCGCCTCTTTGGCGAACGCATAAGGGACCCTGTGAGTTGTTGTTGTTTACTTAAGCCTTGGGCTCATTTTCGTGTAGCCTAAATCAAGCCTCATCGCGCGAGACACCCCACACTTGTTGGAACGACACCCGCGTTTCGGCCACAATCTCCCGCACTCTCCCGAGGCCCTGACTAGATGCGACAGCGCTACTCGGGGTTCGGGTGCGTATAAACAACGCACGCGCTGCGGGCAGGAACACGGCACTCCTGACGGCGCGTTCGGATTGCATCAAGGCCGGAATACCGAATCCGGAAAAATACCGCGCCGCAGTCGTAGGTTTTCATTGCGGTTCTGTTATTCTTTTATTCTCTCCTGGTTCTGGTCTTGCTTATTTATTTCTTTTGCGGTTTGGAGAAGCTTTCGTTTCATCCTTGTTTTATTTCTGTATGCTGATGCTGTCTGAGAGAAACGGAGAGCTAGGGCTGAGTTTGCAACAGAACTCAGCGTGGATAAAGAATACTTGTATGTGTGTGTGTATATATATACACACACACATATATATATATGTATATATATATAATATATGCATTTAATATGCGTGTCCCGGCGCTGTATGAGTGCAGCTGCGCGCAGATGCGAGAGCTCTTCATCACCGTCATCAGCTCACAGGGGAGAGAGAGAGGCAGGGTGTGGGAAGTGCAGGAACTCCACTGCAGCTGGCCCGGTGAGAACGCCTTGAGAGAATAGGGGCTCGAAAAGAATGTGTAATTTAAGGGAGATGGGTGCATCAGCAGGGCCTCAATTGCGTTGTCAGTAGTCATAGATTGCTTTTGTTGAAGGGTATAGCACACGTGCGTGAAGAATTTCCTCGAGACATGCGCATTAATGCATGGCAAGCGCCTGAAGAGGAGTCACGCCGCTGCGAAAAAGTTACACCATCTCCCGCTAAAGCGGACCATGAGGCGATGCGAAGCAGTGTTTCGTCATGTAGAGCCCGCGTTTCAGAGGGCGAGTGGTGAAGGGTAAAGTGGAGAGGAAGGGTGAAACGGGAAGTGGAGAGAGGAAGGGGAGAGGGGGTGTGGAGAGAGGGGGAAGGTGGAAGGGAGCGGGGAAGTGGAGAGGGTTTGCGCATGCGCTGTGTGGGTGGTCACGCCGCACACCACCACCACCACCACCGGATTGAACTCCGCTATAAGATGCTTCACATCTAAAAGTAGATAGTTGCAAGTTTGCGTGTCTTGTGCCCTGGTCCCGTATGCTCCACGTTATATGCAGTAATGGCGTACCAACAGGTAGGAATAGCAACGTTAGTGGCATATATATATGTACTGTGATGACGAAGAACGACACCGGGACTCTGGTCCCGGTGATTATATATATAGAGAGATATATATTTTTTTCTGCGTAAGTAGGCACAGTGACATACATGACATTTATCGTAATGTTTCGGCCGTGGACTCCGGCTGTTGATTAAGGTCGGGCCTCGGTCGAAACGTTAGACTGAATGTCTGTCACTGTGACTTTTCATTTTGATGGAGGCGAAATGCTCGAGGCCCGTGTACTTACATTTAGGTGCATGTCAACGAACAACATATGGTCAATATTTCCGGAGCCCACACAATCATGTCGTGGTTTCGGTACACACACATGCATATATATATATATATATATATATATATATATATATATATATATATATATATATATATATATATATATATATATATATATGCGTGTGTGTGGGTGGGCGGTTGCGCTTGCGCGTTGTACGACTCAACAGAGAAAAGGAAATTGCTTTTCCATAGTGTTTTTCGTCGAAGCCGCGCCGACTCGAACCATCCATGTATACTAACCATGGCGCCACTGAACAAATGAGACGCCACATATTTCCATGTATCGGTCTTAGTCTAATTTCACACATTGTTCTAGAGTTAAGATTAACGACTCTGATATTTATGAGAACTAACTACAGGCAGCGGTGCGAGGGCGTCCTAAGACGTCAGCAATTCATAGCATGGTTTCAGACTCAAGTAGCAATGCTTGGCATGTTCGTAAGAACTGATTATATAGTCCGCGTTGGGGAGTTAAACAATCACGAAGACTTCCGCGACGATCAATCTAAGTTTGGTGGTATTGTTTCGGGCTAACATTTCAGAGAGAATAACTTGTCGCGGTGGCCGTGTGTAGTCGAACCTCGGTTCCTGTAATGCGTTGACTATTCTACGGTTCTCAGTGGATTCGCTGAAACATTGGAGGCGACCCTAATCGCTTACTTAGGTGTCTCGTAGTGGACACTCCCGCCTCCACGTTCGTGTTCTCTCGGTTTAACTTCGTGTTTCGTCGCACTGCCGAAGCTGATCTCGGAGGCCACGCAGAAGGAAGCGCGCGGTTGAGATCTGCTCCGCCAGGATAAGGAAGGATCCTAACTTTTCACAAGAAAACCTTTTGATCTTTCCATGAACTCATTCGATTGTCATTAATTATATTGACAGCTAATTGGCCCTTATCTTAAGTAAGCTTATACTGCGACATCATATCTACGCAATATAACTCTTAACTTGAACCAGAACTATCGTAGTTTTAGCTTTAGGAAGCTTCTTCCTGACTATTCGGAAAACCGAAAGTAAGCGCTCGACCGGAAGTGCTTTGATGAGTGAACTCCTATTTATTTCCGGCGCCCGGGCCGTTTCCGAACGAAGGAGGGAGATTTGATCAAGGGCTCGTTTTCCTTGTTATCTACGGGCTGTTTCACACTTAGGGGGAAAGCTTGAAAGGCATTGCAGCGTGCTGCGAGTTTTCCCTTAAGCGTGAAACAGCTTGTACAACCTGATGTAACTGACAGACAATGAAGCCATTACAATGAATACAGTAGAGGGGCATTATTTGTGGTATTTAACTGTAATGTAGTAATTATGATGTAATTGTAAAGAAACTAAAGTGGACAAAAAGACAACTTGTCACCGGTAAAGACCGAACCTACACCCTTCGGATAAAGCTTCCGATGCTCTACCAATAGGGCTACAGCGGCGGTCATCCTCCCGTCCACTTTATTGGGCATTACTGTGCACGTAAATCTGTGAGTGTTAGCCCTATGCTTAGCAGCATAACGAGGCTGTGAGTAATAGCCCCGACTTAGACGAGTCCCCATTGTCGAAACGTTGGCCAGCGCCTCCAGAGGAGGCGTTGCGTTGGATAATGGTTGTTGCGATGACTAATGATTGTTTGTTCTTTTTTATATAAGGGTCTGTGAACAAGTCAAGCTGTTTTAAGGACTGCTTTCTGTCCAGGGACGTAGGTAGAATTTTTTTATTTCAAGGAGGGGGGCGCTTGAACCACCCTTGATGCATAGTCGTGCGTGCGTTTCATATACACATGCAGAAATGAAACGTTATGTTTGTATCACTGACCTTATTTCTGTGTGGCGCTGCAGAATGAAAATAAACTTGATTTGATTTGACGAAAGTAAGCAACTTGCCACTTTGCACCGTATAGACATGATCTCTGAGGTTTTCCCGAGCGCTGGAATTATGCAGTTTGAAGAGGCAGTGACTCTGCGCGAATTTCGCAACCAGAAATGAGATTGCAGACGCCATCCAGGAGCCGGAAAGACGTCATGCAGAACATTTTTTCATACCATTGGTTCTTCGATGCCAAACGAGTGGGATTTTGCCTGCCCCTTACTCCGCAGTGTATGGCCACGGGACAGTCACATCCGCCCAATATTACCATTACTTTCCTAGCCATCCCCCTTCTATGGTCCGGCATGTTGGTCGTCGCGCCGCATTATATTTTCCCCGCCTCCAGCTTCTTTCGTTGCTGCTTGATTGTTGTCATTTATTTTTTTACGTGCTTCCAGGCAAACCACGTAGATACGGGCATCCCGGTATACAGGGTTCTCACAAACAAGGAGGATTGCCCGATGAGGAAGGAAACGCCTTAACTGCTAACACGAGGAGCGATTACTCCAGCGTTGCATGTAGCAGGCTCACCTGATCTGTGGCGCTTCACTTCATATTAGCTCAGAGAAAAAAAAAAAACACGAAACAGCGATGCCTGAAAGACGAAGTCAAGCTTTCTCTTTGGTCAATACCCATGTTTTCGCGGCATTATCAGCCTTCAAGCATAGGACTTACGACATTACGTACTACCGCTATAAAAGTACATTACGGCATCTACACGCTCTGATGTTGGCATTTCTTTTTCGAGCACTTGTATCCTGGCTGCTAATGAAAAAGACACTATAGTAATGGTGCAACACTATCGGTAAATTTACTATCGATAACATCAACATTTTGTTTGAAACTTGAGATAGTGTAAACTTTCGATAGTGTAAAGAAACTATCGATAGAACTACTATCGATAAACTATCGATAGTATTATCGACAGTGCAATCGATAATACCATCTGTAGTACTACTACCAAAAATAATATCGATAGTGCTGTGAATAATTACGCTGTTGTTGGCCGGCGATATTGCCAAAACATTTGCGTTAGCCTACCATCACCAGTGTTCAGTTCGCTTAATCTAAAGGCATTTTTTTTACTAAAGAAATAAATTACAGCCGTGAAAATGCCGGAAGATGTACATCAATAAATTCATATTCAAAACGACCAGTTACACCTCACAATTAACAAACTCAGTTCTTGGTATTCTTATATTGAAATCACAAAATGCAATATTAATTTGAAGCCGCGCAGTACCGCTGCATCTAACGGCCTCCTTACCGCTACAGCTGAACAGTTCAACTCACTTATCATGTGGTACTTAGATGTAGGTGCACGTTAAAGGACCCCAGGTGGTCGAAATTTCCGGAGCCCTCCACTACGGCGTCTCTCATAATCATATCGTGGTTTTGGGACGTTAAACCCCAGATATTATTATTATTATTATTACTTATCATGTGTCAACCAAGCATTCTGGTGAAGGAACGCAAGCATGTCAACTTTCTTGCCCTTCAGCGTGTTACCCTTGCTCTATACCACACACTCGGGGAATCAAGTTTATACTGTCGATAATATGCTTCTATACTATCGATGGTGTTTTTTATCATGGATAGTTCGATAGTGACTCAGCTATCGATAGTACCGTCGATAGTTGTGCAACACTGCAGTATAGTAGGTTACAACCTAAGAGTGCAAAATCGCCAGGCTTATACACGGAGCCTGCTCCACAGTCACAGCGAAAGCTGGAAGAGCGGACCTTTCTGGAGCCAGTTGTAGACTCTCTTGGGGCAACTAACACAAGTACACATGCAGGGTATCTACTACGCGACAAATCATCGTAATTTTTGTGAAGTCGGGAAGCACCCACTATGCCATTGGTCGTCATACTGCGGAGAAGCGAGGTACCCGCTACACATCTGTAAGGCATTATGTGTCCTTTGTTGATGCTGTGGCTGATGAGGATGGAAAATTATGGCTGAGTCCTTTGTAAAGGGTTGGAAGCATTCAACGAACCAGTCGTTGCGCAATTCGCACTGTGTTACGCTTGGTTGTTATTTTTCTCTTCTACCACGCTACATTACATATGTTAACGCAATTCCTTGCCCGACATGACCCCTGTATGGAGTGTTTTTTGCGAAGGAGCTTCAAGCGCTGGCGTGGCTCTGTGGTAGAACACTCGACTGCCACGCAGAGGGTCCGGGTTTAAATCTCATCCGATCCTGGATAATTTCTTCTCATTTATTTTTTTCTTATTTCGCGCCATAGCGGTCACAGAGACCGACCACGACGGCAGAAAACTACGGCACCAAAATCGGCTGCTTTTGTAACCTCATAAGACTCGAGCTTTAGCTGTAACTCAAGCTCCGCCCCTAGAACTGCGACGCGCCTGCCATTCACCTGTGCGAGAGTGTCGAGCTATGTGGTTGCCCATCTGCTCATCAACACTTTTTCGCTACTAATGTGAACACTACGCAAAATAACAAATAACAGGCCGTCGTCCCTTCTTAAACTGCTATCTTTGGCTGAGCGATGACGTCGGAAACATCGCCGAAATTTGCCTACAAGTTCAAGTTCCCCGACCGAAAACCCAGTGACACAAACATGTGTCCGTATGTAGAAGTCACCTACCGGAAATACGCGAGAGGTGAATGACGTCACGTAAACGAAGGTATGCCATTAGATGGGTCATCTATGCAAACGCTCTCTGGGTGCGACGGCTATCGGCGGGGATTACACTTATTCTTGGGTTCCAACGTGAGAACTTGGGCGAAGTCGTGATCCATGATGAACCACAGAACAATTAACGAGACAAGGACGAACAAGGCGCTTGTTCGTACTTCTTGTCGTCCTTGTCTCGATACTGCGCTGTGGTTGATCATCTCCGGATGTAACCGACTATAGCCCCTTCAGCGGTGGTGGATACGTTTGTGTACTGTTATGAAGTGGGGTGGTCCCTCCGGTGCACAGCTCGAGATACGAGTCGTGGTATCCCACCGCTGCCGCCACTGTTATGAGTGCGGGTTGCGTGTCGTTGTAAGCCGGGAGGCTGGCAAGGCGATGTAGCCGAAGATCGGACTTTCGCTTAGGAGCAGAGCAAGGAGACAAACGTGTAGAAAACAGCAACAACGCTTACCGTAGGTATAGCAGGTTATAGCGGTACAGAGCCTGCCAGCGCGACCAATTCGGCTGGGGTGACTCCTCTAGCAAAGAACCGGCACGGTCCTAAATGAGGTATCAGTTCATTGTGACGTGTCCTCTCCAGGCAGGTGGGTCGTTTGACCAATTGCAGGTGCTGACCGAGGGGCAGGAGTTCGACCGAATTTCAGGTGTTTGACCGAATTGCAGGTGTTTGATGGAAGCGCAGGAGTTTGACGGAAGTGCAGGATTTTCATGGAAGTGCAGGATTTTCACGGAAGTGCAGGAGTTTGACGGAAGTGCAAGAGTTTGACGGAAGTGCAAGAGTTTGACGGAAGTGCAAGAGTTTGACGGAAGTGCAAGAGTTTGACGGAAGTGCAAGAGTTTGACGGAAGTGCAGGTGTTTGACGGAAGTGCAGGTGTTTGACGGAAGTGCAGGTGTTTGACCGAAGTGCAGGAGTTTGACAGAAGTGCAGGATTTTGACGGAAGTGCACGAGTTTGACGGAAGTGCACGAATTTGACCGAAGTGCAGGTGTTGCCCGATCGTGGTGTTCTGGCACAACAGTACGCAACTTGTTGATGATTGTTGTGTCAAGTTTTGGTCAAAAGAGAGCAAGATGCATTGCTGATTGGATGACTTGAACCTTCCGCATAGTCAGTATGTCTTGACTTAACATCTATGTGCTTCATATGATTGTAACCGATCACCTCGGCGAAGGCACTACGATGTTCGACAGGTCGTTCGACATGCCGTGTTCCAGGACCAACGTCAAAAGCGTTACTTTCCTTTTTCTCGAAATGAATACAACCAAAAACCAATTGTGCACACATTTGGTGTCTACGATTTGATTGTTTTTATGTCAAAAAAGAACATGACTGACTGCGGAATAAATAAATATTTAAGTACATGCTAATTAAAATTGATTACTGAAACTCAAGTAAAACAACACATTACTTAATTTCGGGTCTTCGAATGTAATATTGAGTCCCTCGGAATTATGCTATATGAATGTGACACATTCGTAGACAGTGCATGATAATTCGCGCCTGAAAGGGATAGAGTAATTCTTGATGCAATGAAGGACGGCCTTATCGTTCTTTTATCACCACTCAGATAAGAGCGCCACGAAAAACAAAGGCGAACAGCGGAGCACTAAGGCGCCGCGCAGTTCGCATTTCATTTTATCCCCCGCAGCGCGCAGTTCCTTTGAGAAAACGAATAAAATGGCGACGCAGGGGATGTGTTCATTTCAGCTCTGCATTCTTCAAGTTCGGTGGCTGTTCGTTTTCTCCTACAAATGTAAATGAAGTTGCACCCTGGTGTTTATATCGTGTTCCAAGAATAACCGCGTATATCGATCAATGCCACCCTTGTTTCGTGTTTCGCTGCCCTTCAGGCACTTTTACGTCACGAATGGCATTAGCGCATGGACGGGACGTAGCGTTCCTCATAAGACGGCACGCTAATGCAAAGCTCTATGCACAGGGCAACGAAGTTGACGCCGAATATTGATTGGGGACGAGATAACGTTTAGAACAATGGACCTTTTTCAGGTCTGAACAGCGCCTCTAGTGGAGATCGCTGAAATCGAAACTGCGGGTCCATAGCCTTCGAAGTTGGCCGCCGCGTGCCGGTAGACATTTTCGGAGGCCTGGTATTTTTCGGGAAAATTTCCAAATCTTCCACTCTAGCTGGCGCTCAGTTCGCTCCTGTCGCCACGCTGTGACCCTCAAAAAACATGGCACGCGTGTCGTCACCGCCGACGCGCATGCGCAGACTACCCTCATGAAAAAGGCCCATTGTCGTCTGCATTTGCTGTGTCGTCGCCGGCTTTGCTCCAGACCGTAGCCCCGTGGTATGTTGTCTGGGCAATAACCAGATTGGTGTTCAAATGTCAGAGCTCTCTATTAACTGTAGCAGAACATCACGTCGACTGTTCTCCTCCTCCGTGTCTTAATTGGGCTCTGGAAAGAGAGTCGTTACAGAAGCAACGTCTGAGAGAGAAAAACAACGCACGCTGACATAAATTCTCAAGCCCACATGCGCGAAATACAAATGTTATTCGACATTTTGCAAGCAATCGGTCTCTCTTAAGTACATTCCGAGGATACTTGACGTTCGCATTCTCGATGTAGTATTTATCGGAGTCTCACCTCCGGGAAACAGCTGCCACAACAATTTCGCAAATCTTCGTTCGGGTTGCCCTTTCCACACATCTCGACGATGACAGCGACAAAGACCTCTTGACATTCATAATTTGTCTTTGTTATTTTTCAATACGTCTGGAAAGCAACAGCGGCCGCAACGACAACAAAAACAAGGACTCTTGATATACACATTTCGTGTCGTGTTGAACTTCGAGTCCTAAACAACCGCAACGACCACGACAACGGCTGTTTACCTCGTGACCACCACGTCGTTCCTCCGAGAGCCCTCCGCGCAATCATTTCCCCAAGTCCAGCGCTGTTAGGTGCCCGCATCAAGGATTCAGAATAAAACGTTAGAAAAAAGATAGCAGACATCTGTATTGCGCGCAGAGTGGGATTTTTTTGCCGCGATTCATGGGGCCCTAGCCGCGGCCCAGGCAGCTGTCAGGAGAGCTCCGGGAGCGAAATGCACGACCGTATACATACGTACGCTAGAGCACACACACTCCGAGCGCGCGAATGTGGGATACGGACCTGCGGCTTTCCCCTTTCTCAATACTCTTTCCTCTCGCGATAGAGAGAGGAGGGAAGAGGGGAGGTCGTTCGTGCGCTTAGACGGAGGATGACAGTGGGTGTTGTATAATGGCGGCGAGAGGGGAACGGAGAGAGAGAGAGATAGAGGGGAAATGAAAATAGAAAAATAATAAAAAGAGAGAGCGAAGCGGAATCACCTCTTACTGCAGCTAGCACACCTTCTGCGGCGGCCCGGCAGCAAGGACTTCTGTAGTGCAGTGCGCGTCAGGTGTGGTTTACGCTCAGGAAGAAAAAAAAAACGGCAACAAATATCGCCCTCTCAATGGATATCCGTCGTCCGAAGATCATCATACGTGCATAGGCCTCGCATTTTCCGCCCGCTACAGCGTCAAATGCCGGCCCGAAAATATCATTAGAGAACGTCACCTCGGAGGTGTTTTTTCTTCTTCGGCGTGTGCTTCTAGTGTCGCGCTGGTTTTCCTCCGCTGCGTCGTCTTCTAGTGCTCCTCGCGACCGACGGTGTCTTCTACGTAGTCTCCTGTGTGCCGACTTCAACGTAGTGCGCGTCTCCATTTACAGGAATACCACAATGGGGTGAGTTGTAGATGCACTTTGTGTTTGCGCGTTGTGTGTGTGTTTTTTTAGGCTTAGTAATCTGTTGCATCGTCGTTCGCATCCGTTGCATCCGTCGTATCGCATCTGTTGAACGAACGACGTGTTTGTTCGCGCATTCTCTCGTCCTCCGTGGCCTGCCGGCAACGCGTACCTGCCTGTACGTGCCACCGCAGCGGTGGCTACATGGTTGAGCGTCCGCTTCCAATGCGGGAGGTACCGGGTTCAGATTCCCAGTGCCGACCGGGAACCCACCGGTTTTTCTAAAGGGGTAGAGGAGTACACCTACCGGGCGCTCGGTTGTCAATGGGTACTCATCTCGAAAGGTGGTGCCATAAGGTTCTGCAAAGACCCCTGGGCGAACCTTAAACCACCACAGCCTTGGTGAAATAGTTGAGCATCCGCCTCTGCTGTGGGAGGCACAGAATTGCTGCCGCCGGGTACCTACCGGTAAAATACGGACAAGCGCACTGCCGGCCTGGTGCTCGGCAGAACGAAGTTCAAAGTCGCTGGGTGGGCACCCACCCTGTGGGAATTGGCGGCATTGGACCGCCAGACCTAAAAATAAGGTCACCCTCTTTTTTTTTTTTCGCACTGGGAGGTATGTTTGCCATCGACAGCGTATATACCCCAGGCGATACTGTCACAACGTCCGGAGCATATGCTCCAAACAACAACAGAGTCTGTAACTTGCTGTATCCATAGACGACACGACAGTCTCCTACCATCTGTAATTATAAGCACTGTGTGCATCAATGTATGTAACTTGCTCCATTGTTCGGAGTGAGTTACAGCCTGTAACTTACTCTAGAAGTAAGAGGACGTGCTTCACTTCAAGTAGTCTGAGCTTCTGGCAACAACTCCTAGAGCTTTCTATATCGTCCACGACTGAATGTATCGTGTAGAGTACCACTCCAGACTACAACGGCGTCC